>NC_064628.1:678782154-679085184 GCF_023864275.1 Schistocerca cancellata
GGAACGATATCCAGTGAACTAATTCCCAAACACGGACGAGTTTTGCCCGTCTCCGTAATACGCACACAAAAAGTTCCATCGATCTCTGTTCGCGGGAATTGGGAGGCCATGATATTGGCGAGAACCGATGGATAGATTTGTCGTCGAAACGCTATTTATCAGTACTTACGTATCAGGAATGATGATAAAATCAAACGAGGGTAGCTTTCTACTTTTTAATTAACGCCGCACTTCCGGCGTTTCGAAATAAACGTAGGCTTGGACATCAACAGTGTTATAACACTGGCATGCATCCGCCAAATCCGGGAACCATTGGTTTCCGGACCTATGTTCATTAGGATTATTTCCTTGTTTCATTGTCCTCCACTCGCCCCTTCATTTCTTCCTCTAATAGTCAAGTACCCTCTACAGACGCAATTTTATCCTTTCCTGGTGATTGCTGGACGCTACAGCATTTTTTTAAACACTGACGGGACCAGGAAGTCACGGCCTGTAGTTTTTGCAGTATTTTGGAATTTAATAACTCGAAAACTTTGATTGATAATGGAATGAAACTTTAACCAAATAATATTGTGACTATATGAAAGAAATTAAAAATTGTGGAATAGATAGTGGAGTGAATTTCGATTTATATTTCACGTACTGAATTACGTGTAATTTTTATTTTAGGTACTCCGTAGTTTCATACTATTTAAAATAAAAGGTCAAAATGATCTTTATAGTTTTAATTATTAACTTGTTGAAACAGTAAACCAGGAATATTTATTGATTTCTTGTTTTGTGTATTTAAAAATATATATTTTTAAAGGACAATTTTTCTCCTAATAATCGAAGAACATATGACATGCTCCGGCATTTTATACATTGTTGGATTATGTGGTTCACTGCGAGGACAAGCACTACATTATTATGCATACAAACTTTGTTTTTGGGACAGTAATATTAGACGAGTTAATGATACCTAAGTATGCAAAAACGCTGATTACGGGAAATAGAAACTAGATATTTGCATGTGATTTACTTACAATGATAACATGTCAAAACATCCCACCTCCATAATCTAGTTGATTCTGAGTGTTCTTTTCATCTGGTTTGGTTTTCTTTCTTTTCTTTTTAATTGTGGCATCTTCTGTCATACTTTCAGCAGCTTTTTCAGTTTCAGCGGACGTTGCCTGTCCACTCGTAGCCGTCCACTTTTCATGTTGCCCCCAATTTCGATACCTAGTCTACTCATGGTTTTCAGTCTGCTTGTTACTCCATCATCAAAACGTATTATGGCGTCCGACCAATCTCAAAAGCTGAAATGCCAAAAAAAGAAAGCCTTTTTGGCAGATGTTCCCAAATTCAACTACTGAAGCTTTCATTCAGATTCTGTGTTTTGCCAGGTAAACATTTTTCCAGGAGAAAAGAAAGATCTCTACACTGAATAGCCAAATCACTATGACCGCCGCCCACCGCAACGGTTGATGCCGCCTGATGACGTTACGGGCGCGTGACGCGGTAACAAAAATATGTAAGCGGAGCAGACACGGTCGAGGGATCGCCCTAAAGATAAGGACCGCAAATGGGGAAATCCATTGAAATAAGCGACTTTGACAATGGTAACACTATTATTACGCAGAGGCTGTGAACCAGTACCTGGAAAACGGCAAAGCTGGTCGAATGTTCACGTGCTGCTGTCGTGAGCATCTTCAGAAAGAGGCAGAAGGACAGTGAAACTACCGCTAGGCGCTAAATGGTTGGACGTCCACGAGTCTTTACAGAACGTGGCGTTCGGAGGCTTGTCTCTCTGTAAAATAGGATAGATGGTGATCCGTGGCATTTCTGCCGAAAGAGCACAATGGCGGTGCACGCACAAATTTCTCGGAGCACACCCTTCATGGTATATTGTTGAACATGAGCTCCGCAGCAGACCACCCCTACGTGATCACACGTTGACCGGCCGGCTGATGTGGCCCAGCGGTTCTGGGCGATCCTGTCTGGAACCGCGCTAACACTACGGTCGCATGTTCGAATCCTGCCTCGCGCATGGATGTGTGTGATCCCTTAGGTTAGTTAGGTTTAAGTAGTTCTAAGTTGTAGAGGACTGATGACCTCAGATATTAAGTCCCATAGTGCTCAATGCCATTTGAACCGGAGCCTTTGAGAAAACGTTGACCCAATGATATTGTCAGTCACGGTTGCATTGGGCTCGGAACTATCCGGATTAGACCATCGATCACTGGAAAGGTGTCGGGTCTTCGGGTGAATAACATTTTTGCTACACTATGTCGATGTCGTCTCCACAAGTGCCGTCATCGAGGTGAACGGTGGCTCGCAACGTGCAGTGCGACATGAACGCAGGCTGGTGGGTGCATTATTATGCTATGTGAGACTTTTCCTGGGCTTTCATGGGACTTGTGGCAGTAATGGAAGACACGCCGACAACTGTGAACCACCTGCATTCCTGAATGCTGCCGCGCGGGATTAGCCGTGCGGTGTATGGAGCTGCAGTCATCTGATGTAGAATTTTTAATGATTATCAGCACATAAATTAAATATTTTTTTAAAAAGTTGTCTGTTTGCGTCTTGCCCCTCCAGTCGATTTAAAAGTGATTTTATAAAGACATGCAGTCACTGTAGCTTAGCAAGTAAGATTACCAGAGGCGGGTAGGAAACAGACGCTTAAATAAAATTACAGGAGGCCCACTACCACCCTCATTAAACACTGTTCACTTAAACAATTTATACATTTAAACAATTAAGAGAGTATTATAGTCTTGGAAGTTAATGCTTCACATATATCACATGTGTAGTAATCTGATGCTAACGTGTTAAACAAAAGTGACCCACTGCAGTTCCAGTACAGCACTCGTGGCAGCCACATCGCGGTCTCGAAGTAGGACCGAGGCAGTTCCAGATAAGTTTTACACTCTAACGATAATTTATGGATTTGTGGTTTTAGCTTCACGATGTCCACTATGAACAAACGGTACTTACTGTTATTCTGAAGAAGGTTGGATCATCCCGACTGAAACCTAGGTAAATTCTAGGCAAACGGTGCAACTGAGGCTGTCTTGAACAACAAAATTATTTCAGATTATTTGTCAGATGACGACAAGTGTCGGCTCTCGAATCACAGTAGTGGTTAATTTTACAGAAAAAAATAATTCATATTATTTAGAGTATCATAGGTTAGTCTGTTACTGATTACTACAAGACTACTTAACAAAGATGACCCACATTTCTACTTTTGCCCATGTGGATAACATAGGACACTAATTACCGGTGTATGGAGCTGCAGTCATGAACTGTGCGGCTGGTCCCGGTGGAGGTTCGAATCCTCCATCGGGCATGGGTGTGTGTGTTTATCCTTAGGATAATTTAGGTTAAGTAGTGTGTAAGCTTAGGGTCTGGTGACCTTAACAGTTAAGTCCCATAAGATTTCACACACATTTGAACATTTTTTTCGTTCATGCTTGATGCCTTCCTCGACGGCGATGTCATATTTCAGCAGTATAATTGTCTGTGTCTCGCAGCCAGAACCGTGCTAAAGTGATTTGGGGAGCATTATAGTGAACTCACGTTGATGTTTTGGCGACGAAATTCGCGTGATGCAAATCCTATAGAACCCATGTGGGTCACTATCGGGTGCCATCATCGCGTACGCAAAGCAGGGGCTCGTTATTAACAAGAATTACATGATCTTTTCGTAGACATCTAATGCCACATACCTCCACAAACCTACCAACGAACTGTCGGATCCCTGATGAGCAGAGTCAGTGATGCATTTTGTTCCAAAGACGGACAAACAAGCTATTAAGCAGGTAATCAAAATGTTTTGGTTCATCAGTGTATATATTGGCTTTAATTCTATCGTAATAATTTCTGGGATGGAATGTGCATGTGTATGTTTTTATCCACTTGCTTCACACATAAAGCGTTTCCTTTGGAGCAATGGATATTCTGTGAAACAGAAATGCCCAAAGTGCTTTTCTCATCTCACGTTTTCGCTGCTTATCTTTATAGCTAGCCAATAATATTCTGTGGGGTTTTCTGTTTCTTATTTGATGTATCTGTCTTATCCACCATATGTTTTGCCATCAGAAAGTTTTTTCCTGTTATGTCCTAGCAAAGTTTCCTAAGCATTGCCCCCATTTTCCTCTGCACATATCCTATACATTATTTTTTTTTTTTTCATTTCACTTTCACCAGATGTTTTAGCAGCAACAACACTACTGAAGCGTTTAGAGTCATCATCATCAAGGTACTGAGGATATGTAGTAAATTTTCTCAGCATGTTATAGTCTTAGGAGGGGATTTCAATTTACAAGATATAGACTGGGACACTCAGATGTTTAGGACGGGTGGTAGGGACAGAGCATGGAGTGACATTATACTGAGTGCACTATCCGAAAATTACCTCGAGCAATTAAACAGAGAACCGACTCGTGGAGATAACATCTTGGACCTACTGATAACAAACAGACCCGAACTTTTCGACTCTGTAAGTGTAGAACAGGGAATCAGTGATCATAAGGCCGTTGCAGCATCCCTGAATAAGGAAGTTAATAGGAATGTAGAAAAAGGGAGGAAGGTTTATCTGTTTAGCAAGAGTAATAGAAGGCAGATTTCAGACTACCTAACAGATCAAAACGAAAATTTCTGTTCCGACGCTGACAATGTTGAGTGTTTATCGAAAAAGTTCAAGGCAATCGTAAAATGCGTTTTAAACAGGTACGTGCCGAGTAAAACTGTGAGGGACGGCAAAAACCCACCGTGGTTCAACAACAAAGTTAGGAAACTACTGCGAAAGCAAAGAGAGCTTCACTCCAAGTTTAAACGCAGCCAAAACCTCTCAGACAAACAGAAGCTAAACGATGTCAAAGTTAGCGTAAGGAGGGCTATGCGTGAAGCGTTCAGTGAATTCGAAAGTAAAATTCTATGTACCGACTTGACAGAAAATCCTAGGAAGTTCTGGTCTTACGTTAAATCAGTAAGGCCCGCATCTCGTGGTCGTGCGGTAGCGTTCTCGCTTCCCACGCCCGGGTTCCCGGGTTCGATTCCCGGCGGGGTCAGGGATTTTCTCTGCCTCGTGATGGCTGGGTGTTGTGTGCTGTCCTTAGGTTAGTTAGGTTTAAGTAGTTCTAAGTTCTAGGGGACTTATGACCACAGCAGTTGAGTCCCATAGTGCTCAGAGCCATTTGAACCATAAATCAGTAAGTGGTTCGAAACAGCATATCCAGACACTCCGGGATGATGATGGCATTGAAACAGAGGATGACACGCGTAAAGCTGAAATACTAAACACCTTTTTCCAAAGCTGTTTCACAGAGGAAGACCGCACGGCAGTTCCTTCTCTAAATCCTCGCACAAACGAAAGAATGGCTGAAATAGAAATAAGTGTCCAAGGAATAGAAAAGCAACTGGAATCACACAACAGAGGAAAGTCCACTGGACCTGACGGGATACCAATTCGATTCTACACAGAGTGCCCCCCTTCTAACAGCCGTTTACCGCAAGTCTCTAGAGGCACGGAAGTTTCCAAATGATTGGAAAAGAGCACAGGTAGTCCCAGTCTTCAAGAAGGGTCGTCGAGCAGATGCGCAAAACTATAGACCTATATCTCTGACATCGATCTCTTATAGAATTTTAGAACATGTTTTTTGCTCGCGTATCATGTCGTTTTTGGAAACCCAGAATCTACTCTGTAGGAATCAACATGGATTCCGGAAACAGCGATCGTGTGCGACCCAAATCGCTTTATTTGTTCATGAGACCCAGAAAATATTAAATACAGGCTCCCAGGTAATTGCTATTTTCCTTGACTTCCGGAAGGCATTCGATACAGTTAGGCACTGTCGCCTGATAAGCAAAGTAAGAGCCTACGGAATATCAGACCAGCTGTGTGGCTGGATTGAAGAGTTTTTAGCAAACAGAACACATCATGTTGTTATCAATGGAGAGACGTCTACAGACGTTAATGTAACCTCTGGCGTGCCACAGGGGAGTGTTATGGGACCATTGCTTTTCACAATATATATAGATGACCTGGTAGATGGTGTCGGAAGTTCCATGCGTATTTTCGCGGATGATGCTGTAGTTTACAGAGAAGTTGCAGCATTAGAAAATTGTAGCGAAATGCAGGAAGATCTGCAGCGGATAGGCACTTGGTGCAGGGAGTGGCAACTGACCCTTAACATACATAAATGTAATGTATTGCGAGTACATAGAAAGAAGGATCCTTTATTGTATGATTATATGATAGCGGAACAAACACTGGTAGCAGTTACTTCTGTAAAATATCTGGGAGTATGCGTGCGGAACGATTTGAAGTGGAATGATCACATAAAATTAATTGTTGGTAAGGCGGGTACCAGGTTGAGATTCATTGGGAGAGTCCTTAGAAACTGTAGTCCATCAACAAAGGAGGTGGCTTACAAAACACTCGTTCGACCTATACTTGAGTGTTGATCATCAGTATGGGATACGTACTAGATCGGGTTGACGGAGGAAATAGAGAAGATCCAAAGAAGAGCGGCGCGTTTCGTCACAGGGTTAGTTGGTAACCGTGATAGCGTTACGGAGATGTTTAGCAAACTCAAGTGGCAGACTCTGCAAGAGAGGCGCTCTGCATCGCGGTGTAGCTTGCTCGCCAAGTTTCGAGAGGGTGCGTTTCTGGATGAGGTATCGAATATATTGCTTACCCCTACTTATACCTCCCGAGGAGATCACGAATGTAAAATTAGAGAGATTCGAGCGCGCACGGAGGCTTTAAGACAGTCGTTCTTCCCGCGAACCATACGCGACTGGAACAGAAAAGAGAGGTAATGACAGTGGCACGTAAAGTGCCGTCCGCCACACACTGTTGGGTGGCCTGCGGAGTATAAATGTAGATGTAGATGAACTGATCTACTAAAAACAGAGATTGCCCCGTTGCTTTCCACAGCACCACTGAATCCTTCAAAGTTTCTGTCACATTTTTGTTCAGTTACCGTATTGGGTCAACCTTGGGACCGTTTTGTCAGGTATTCATAGTCCAGCACCTTGCCTGTATCTACAGAGTCAAGAGTGACAACTCCATTCAATAACGTATGGCCTCTCTCCTTCCAGGAACTACGCAATGCAGCAGTTAACATCAGTTGATTGATAAATATCTACAGTCTCTGTCGCTATCATCTGCATAGATGCTTCACTGACTGCTGTTGGGGAATTATGCAAACGTTTGTAGTACCTCTCAAACTTAAGAAGTGACGGTGGGAGATCCATCATAGCACAGAATACCTGGGCTGCTTTTCTTCGCTTCCCAATACACCTCATAGCATAAGCAAGACGAGTACTCAATTCACTATATTCTGTGCATGTTACAAGAGATGTCATTTCTTTACTGTACACACCTGACATTCCACTACAATTCTCGTGGGCAGGCCCCTTGTCTTATGTCTTCATTGAACCTAAGGGACTTTTCACAATTACAGTAGTTAAACTTAGTAACAGACAGAAACAGTTCTAAAAAAAAATGGTTCAAATGGCTCTGATCACTATGGGACTAACTTCTGAGGTCATTAGTCCCCTAGAACTTAGAACTACTTAAACCTAACTAACCTAAAGACATCACACACATCCATGCCCGAGGCAGGATTCGAACCTGCGACCGTAGCGGTCTCGCTGTTCCAGACTGCAGCACCTAGAACCGCACGGCCACTTCGGCCGGCACAGTTCTCAAAGCTTGAACTTACTACACTAGTGGCCATTAAAATTGTCACACCAAGAAGAAATGCAGATGATAAACGGGTACTCATTTGTTAAAGATATTGTACTAGAACTGACATGTGATTACATGTTCAGTCAATTTGGGTGCATAGATCCTGGGAAATCAGTATCCAGAACAACCGCCTCTGGCCGTAATAATGGCCTTGATACGCCTGGGCATTGAGTCAGAGCTTGGATGGCATGTGCAGGTACAGCTGCCCATGCAGCTTCAACACGATACCACAGTTCATCAAGAGTAGTGACTGGCGTATTGTAACGAGTCAGTTGCTCGGCCACCATTGACCAGACGTTTTCAATTGGTGAGACAGATCTGGAGAATGTGCTGGCCTGGGCAGCAGTCGAACATTTTCTGTATCCAGAAAGGCCCGTACAGGACCTGCAACATGCGGCCGTGCATGATCCTGCTGAAACGTAGCGTTTCGCAGGGATCGAATGAAGGGTAGAGCCACGGGCCGTAACACATCTGAAATGTAACGTCCACTGTTCAAAGTGCCGTCAATGCGAACAAGAGGTGACCGAGACGTGTAACCAACGCACCCCATACCATCACGCCGGGTGATACGCCAGTCTGGCGATGACGAATACGCGCTTCCAATGTGCGTTCACCGCGATGTCGCCAAACACGGATGCGACCATCATGATGTTGTAAACAGAACCTGGATTCATCCGGAAAAAATGACGTTTTGCCACTCGTGTACTCGTTGAGTTCACCATCGCAGGCGCTCCTGTCTGTGATGCAGCGTGAAGGGTAACCGCAACCATGGTCTCCTAGCTGATAGTCCCTTCTGCTGCAAACGTCGTCGAACTGTTCGTGCAGATGTTTGTTGTCTTGCAAACGTTCCCATCTGTTGACTCAGGGATCGAGACGTGGCTGCACGATCCGTTACAGCCATGCGGATAGGATGCCTTTCATCTCGACTGCTAGTGATACGAGGCGGTTGGGATCCAGCACGGCGTTCCGTAATACCCTCCTGAACCCACCGATTCCATATTCTGCTAACAGTCATTGGATCTGGACCAACGCGAGCAGCAATGCCGCGATACGATAAACGACAATCGCGGTAGGCTACTATCTGACCTGAACAACATGCCTCCATACACGAGGCATCACAACAACGTTTCACCAGGCAACGCCGTCAACTGCTGTTTGTGTATGAGAAATCGGTCGGAAGCTTTCATCATGTTAGCACGTTGTGGTGTCGCCAGCGGCGGCAACCGTGTGTGAATGCTCTGAAAAGCTAATCATTTGCATATCACAGCTCTTCTTCCTGTCGGTTAAATTTCGCGTCTGTTGCACGTCATCTTTATGGTGTAGCAATTATAATGGCCAGTAGTGTAATTCAAAATGTAACCAATATTTTCACTGCTTACAACATCAATATTTTGCTATTTTCGGTTATGAAACACTACCTGGCAAACTTTTAGGCCTAGCCTTACTTCGCTGCAGCGTAACAGTTCCTTCATTTTCACGATTTCCAACAGCATGCATGTTTTCAGTGCCATCAACTTTACGACTGCAACTAAACTTCTTCGTTTTTGGAATTTTACGATGTAAAATGTTTGAAATACGCAGTCGCAACAACAGGTTTATAACGCGAACCAAACCGAAAAATTTAAGTAAACGCAAGTAATCTACTTGTGTCGACAGAGAGATCGATTGCAATAAATCCCTGCTCATTGTATATTCGATATGTTCTTCAGGCATATTATATAAACGATGTTGTTGTGAAAATAGCGGTGACAAAACAAAATAACGAGACACTTTAGGCAAGGTTTTGTGTTTGTCAGTAGTGTGGCCGCTAGGCATTCACGTGCCACATCTGCTTTATAAAGGTTCAAATGGTTCAAATGGCTCTGAGCACTATGGGACTTAACTTCTGAGGTCATCAGTCGCCTAGAACCTAGAACTACTTACACCTACCTAACCTAAGGACGTCACACACATCCATGCCCGAGGCAGGATTCGAACCTACGACCGTAGCGGTCGCCCGGCTCCAGACTGTAGCGCCTATAACCGCGCGGCCACTCCGGCCGGCTTTAGAAAGGTATTTAAACACGAATGTGATGAGGTACTAGACATAAAGTACATATTTCTCGAATCAGGAAGAATCACAGAATTTTATTAAATAAAAAATTTAATTTATTCGACCCTTATGGCGTCCAGATCCCCTTAATGTCTGTTGTAAAAGTACTGCCTCACATTGAAGCTGCGTTGAAATGCTCGCTGCTAACTCTGACAAAAATCGTATATTACATTGTTTCTTTGAAACGTCAATAGATTTAGCTGCTCGAACTGTAATCGATCCTAAATTTGTTACAAATCCTGTTGACGGTGGATATAAATGAATGATACTTCTACTGACAGATGCAACGCTGCTCAGTGTTGACGTCTGCACAAATATTGAATGAAAGTTTTTTGATGACGGCATTAATCACGCTCCTGGCTTTTCGTGTGTCCACATAGACGAAAAAGCATGCAAGTACTGCAGAAAAACAACGAGGCGAACATATATTACAGATAATCCTATGAAGCCATTGCAAATAAGCGTTGCCCGGCTGCCGGCTGAAAAACGTGCAACCTGTCAACTAATTAGCCGCCACTCAATCACTGTCGCGCGTGTACGTTGCGGCTACTACGTGTGGATATGACACAGCGGGAGATGGTAAGAACTAATCTCACCGGACGCACTAGGACGCGTGCGGTATGCAAACAAAAGTAGAAAGTGAAGTTTCTTGGAAACTTCACATAGGTGTTGTATCTGCAACCCGTGCACAAAGAGGATCCATACACATCAATTAAAATTTCTATCAATGACCTCAAAGAAACATAACGAACTCTTGTGGGTACCCGAAAAAACTGTTCAACACAGTGTGTGCTGCTATGACTATGGAACTGTGTCTAGATTATTTAGGATCATCACACAGTCACTACTAAACACTTTGGCCTTAGGAGCTTGTCGAAGCGAACGAACGCTCTGTGCAGTTGTATTTGAACATGAGTAACATCAGTATGACGCGAAACACCAACGGAAAAAAGTAATTATTTCAGAATCAGATGACCAAATATATAAGTTCTCAATTTATGAGATGCTGGCACACATATCTGATTGGTTACATGGAGAGGATAAACTGATGAGAGCTTCAAAATATGTGATATACAAAAATAATCTAATTTAGGGAAATTTGACACAAATACCACGTTGAGAGGGTCACAACTCAATTCATATACTGGTTTTCTATAATGCATTGTCAAGTCCACCTTCTAACGTTGGTTTGATAATGTTCTGTATATTTCGCACTGTTTGGGATTTCTTATACGTTGTTCATACGTAGTAATTCAAAGCATATTTGCCCAATTACCATTCAATCACAATGTATTCGTGTTCTTTGTTTGAACAACGCACAATAGTAATTGTTAAACGTATGAAAACACGAAAAAGGGGGTATTTTTAGTTAGTGCATACTGCCTTAACAATGAAAAATACAAAAATCAAGTACTGTACATGTCCATGATTTATTCCTACATTACGGATACATTCCTGAAAGTGATTGCAATGCATGGTGTTCTTGGGTAACCCTGCACACATAGACCTTCTATGGTAACACAGTAGTATTATCAGTGTTTGAGAGCTGCACGTTACAGGTATACATTCTGATAATAGAAAGTTTACACACTTCTCTCTTCGTAAAGCTATTATTTATTTATTTATTTTATTTATTTACAAGTCAAGTTCTGTAGGACCAAATTGAGGAGCAAATCCCCAAGGTCATGGAACGTGGCAATACATTAAAATAGAAATAAAAGTAATAACAGATATAAATAAAATGTTTATGAACCCAAAAAAATCAAGTCATAAATTTAAGTAAACGCAATATCCAATATAACATATGAAACTGCTTAATTTTTCAAGGAACTCCTCAACTATTTACAAGGAGTGACCCATGAGGAAACTCTTCAGTTTAGATTTAAAAGTGCGTGGCTTACTGCTAAGATTTTTGAATTTTTGTGGTAGCTTATTGAAAATCGATGTAGCACTATGCTGCACACCTTTTTCCACAAGAGTTAAGGTAGTCCGAGCCAAATGCAGGTTGAATTTCTGCCGAGCATTAACTGAGTGAAAGCTGCTAATTCTTGGGAATAATCTGATATTGTTAACAATAAATTACAGTAAAGAATATATATATTGAGAGCCCAACATCAAAATACCGAGACTAGTGAACAAGAGTCGCCAAGAGGTTTGAGAACATACAGCACTTATTGCCTGAACCGCCCATCCCTGAGCCAAAAATAACCTTTTAGAATGGGAAGAGTTACCGCAAAATATAATACCATAGAACATAAGTGAATGAAAATAAGCAAAGTAGACTCATTTTCGTGCCGAGCGATCACTTCTTTCAGGTACCATTCGAATAGTAAAAATGGAAGCATGAAGTCTTTCAACAAGATCCTGAATATGGGCTTTCCACAACAGTTTATATTCTATCTGAACACAACGAAATTTGAACTGTCCAGTTTCACTTATCTTATGCCCATTCTGTGAAATCAAAACGTTAGGTTTTGTTGAACTGTTTGTAAGAAACTATAAAAACTGAGTCTTACTGTGATGTAGCGTTAGTTTATTTTCTACAAGCTGTGAACTTTGGTCATGAACTGCCCTATTTGAAACTGAGCCAGTTTTCTACATAGCATCCCTTTAGATTTACCCATAATGCTAGAGGGCATGTCATTTATATAAATAGGGAACAGGAGTGGCCCAAACACTGATCCCTGGGACACTCGCCACTTGACTGTACCCCACTCAAACCCCATATCACAGCCATTCTCAACATTGTGAATAACGACCTTTTGCTGTCTGTTGTTAAAGTAAGAGGTGAACCAATTGGGAGCTACTCCCCATATTCCATAAAGGTATAACTTCTGGAGCAATATTTTGTGATCAACACAATCAAATGCCTTAGTTAAATCAAGTACGCCTAGCGTTCGAAGCCTTTTGTTTAACTCTTCCAGTACCTCTCAGAGGAAAGAGAATATAGCATTTTCAGTTGTTAAACGACTTCTAAACCCAAACTGTACATTTGATATCAAATTGTGTGATATAAAATGATACATTATCCTTACATACACAGTATTTTCAATAACTTCAGCAAACACTGATGGCATAGAAATAGGACTTCAATTGTCTACATTACCCATTTCTCCCTTTTTATAAATCGGAGATACTACTGAGTACTTTAATCATTCAGGAAACTGACCATTCTTAAAGGAAAAATTACAAATATGGGTAAAGACAGAGCCAACATCTGCAGCACAGTACTTTATATTCTGCTAGGCACTCCATCATATCCATGAGAGTCCTTAGTCTTCAGTGATTTAAATACTGACTCAACCTCCCCCTTGTCTGTATCACAGAGGAGTATTTCGGACATCAATTTCAGAAAGGTATTTGCCAAGAAAGTTATATGATTTCCTGTAGAAACTAAAGTTTTATTTAATTCGCCAGAAAATTATTGTTAAATACCGTACATATATTTGATTTATCAGTAACAGAAATATTTTTACTACAAACTGATTTTATATCAGCGACCTTGTGCTGCTGACCAGTCACTTCCTTCACAACTGACCGTTTGGTTTTAATTTTATCCTGTGAATTAGATATTCTATTGGCATTCCACATACTCTTTGCGTTCCTAGTAAAGTTTTTAAGCACCTTACTATACTGTTTCTAATGGGATACTGTAGCTTGATTGTGACTACTTCTAACATTTTGATGTAATTCCACTTTGTTCTACATGATATCCTTATACCACTAGTCAGCCACCTGGGATGTCTATTACTTCTGATACTCCGTTTAGAATGTTCTAATGGAAAGCTAATCTTAAAGAGCATGAAAAACGTGTTAAGGAAAGCATTATATTTGTCATCTATGTTATCGGCACTATAAACATCCTACCACTCTTTTTCCTTGAAACAGTCTCTATTACTGTTGGATTAACTTTCCTACATAGTTTGTAATTATATGTGACATTTGTTTGAGTACAAGAGCCTTTTTAATGTTCAAATTTGTGCATCATGATCCGAAAAGCCGTTCCCTCCTTTACTAACAGAATGCCCATCTAGTAATGAAGAATGAATAAAAATATTGTCTATGGCTGTGCTACTGTTCCACTGCATCATAGTTGGAAAAAACAGTCTTCATCAGATCATATGAATTTAGGAGATCTACCAACATCATTTTTGTTGCATCATCATATACAAAATTTATATTGAAGTCACCACAAATAAATAATTTGTGGTACTTCCTATAAAGTGAATCAAGAACCCTCTCTAGCTTGAGCAGAAATGCTCTGAAGTAAAAGTTAGGGGACATATAAACAACAACAATTAGGAGTTTAGTTTCACTAAATTCATCTGCTCATGCACAACATTCAAATATCTGTTCAATGCAGTGTCGTGATACGTGTATGGTCTCAAATGGAATATTGTTTTTTAGGTGCATTCATGTTTACTGAAATTCACTTTGTTACAATTTCACTGTAACATGGAACTCAGTGACATTACGTGTTGATTGCGTAAGCACTGTATACATCTGTATGCAATAGAACAGGATTTACATTTAGTAAGTATTACGTCCCTAAACACAGAATTTAAATATGAAATAACTAAGTTTTTTCTCCCATCCATCGGCCTGAACGCAATACAGGCTAAATTTAGAGTGTACAAGAAAGTACTGCACAGCTGTTAATGCACTGACAAACAAGAATGAGCAGATTTCTTTTTAAAGGTGAAGAATTACTGCATCTGATGTAGAATTTTTAATGATTATTAGAACATAAAATAAATATTTTTTTAAAAAGTTGTCTTTTTGCGTCTTGCCCCTCCAGTCGATTTAAAAGTGAGTTTATAAAGACATGCAGTCACTGTAGCTCAGCAAGTAAGGTTTCCAGAGATGGGTAGGAAACAGAGGCTTAAATAAAATTACAGGAGGCCCAGTACCACCCTCATTAAACACTGTTTACTTAAACAATTTATACATTTAAACAAGACAGTATTATAGTCTTGGAAGTTAATGCTTCACATATATCACATGTGTAGTAATCTGATGCTAACGTGTTAAACAAAAATGACCCACTGCAGTTCCAGTACAGCACTCGTGGCAGCCACATCGCGGCCTCGAAGTAGGACCGAGGCAGTTCCAGATAAGTTTTACACTCTGACGATAATTTATGGATTTGTGGTTTTAGCTTCACGATGTCCACTATGAACAAACGGTACTTACTGTTATTCTGAAGAAGGTTGGGTTATCCGGACTGAAACCTAGGTAAATTCTAGGCAAACGGTGCAACTAAGGCTGTTGATTATTAAAATTAAAATTAATATTTATACAGATGCTGATAGGGTCGCGAAATGTTGAAGTTATTATCATTATGTTTCCCTGGGGATGTATATGACATAACGGAGCGTTGTGCTGTGGTATTTAGTGTGACACAGAATCAAGCAGTCTGTCTTGAACAACAAAATTATATCAGATTATTTGTCAGATGACGACAAGTGTCGGCTCTCGAACCACAGTAGTGGTTAATTTTACAGAAAAAAATAATTCATATTATTTAGAGTATCATAGGTTAGTCTGTTACTGATTACTACAAGACTACTTAACAAAGATGACCCACATTTCTACTTTTGCCCATGTGGAAGGATACTAATTACCGGTAGCCACTTATTTACAGTAAGTACACATGTATTTCTAATCCGCTTTTGGTTTCAATCATTGCCCTTCATAGTTCGTGTTGCTGGTTATACCGACTGTTATCAACACACAACTCACAGACCAATGTGGCCAAAAAAGAGTCCCTGGTGGAAGTTAGACATTAGGATTTAGGAACAGCACTCAAAGGAATCCTGAACGGCTTTCAAAGTCACGTGATAGCCCTAAAGACTTAAAAATGCATAGAATACCGAGCATATGCAGATGCACCGCCAACTATAGATGTTTCCATGACTGTCTATACCTAATACGTAATCTGAATAAATAAAATCGTGTCTTCAGTAATACAGTAAGGTAGTTGAGTCAGGCTGCTCGGGTTCTGTTCATATCACATACCTTGTGCATCAAATTCTATGCACGGCACTCGTTTACTGTATAGTTTTAAGTGTATTCTCGCATAACCACACCGCACAAGTTCCCACAACTCAGCTACAAATACAATCACACATTTTCCTAATTTTGAGTACCGTTCTGCGCAGTGCCCATTGAAACCATGAGAATACGCCGAGGACAGTACATCTGTGCCACGACACTATTCGTTTTATTTCGATTACTGGTTGGTGAAATAATTAGATGATTAGAGTGTAGATTTAAATCATAAGTTAAAAACCAGCTGGATATCAATTTCCACTTACTTTTGCTCCAAATATAGTTTACACGTCATTAGGAGCGTGGCAGTTTCGCTCAAATAATGAGTTTCATACTTAGGCCGGTGTTGTTCAACGTTAATAAGAAATATTTTGGTCCTCTGATTTTTTTGGGTGTTTTTTGTTTTTGGAGGAGGGGGGGGGGCGGACGAAACATCCAAGTCATAGACGCATCGGGTTATGGAAGGATAAAGAAGGAAGTCGGCCGTGCCCTTTCAAAGGAACCATCCCGGTATTTGCCTGAGGGGAGTTAGGGACATCACGGAAAACCTTAACCAAGAAGACCCGCAAGCGGGTTTAAACCTTGTCCTCCCGAATGCGAGTCCAATGTGCTACCCACGGCGCCACCTCGCTCAGTAAAAAGGACGTAACGACTTCTCTCCCGCTGCGGTGGTCATACCTGCTGGACGGGACGTCATGACCGCTCGTGATAGCGCCTTGTAGTTAGAAAGCGGCAGCTGGACCGCGCCTATGGTTAATTCATCTCTGCTCGGAGTTGCGGGCAGTGGTTTCCCGAGCTGACGATGCTGTGCACCCACGCGGTGATCCACACAGCAGGTACAGGAAAAAAGCCTTAGCTACTTAGTGAGTATTAACCTGGAGGCAAGCGGCTATTTGCTCCAGTTGTTGCGTCCAGTAGAAGCATCCGCTGTCATGTGGCGCAACTGCTAGCTCTGTCTCCAACTGCGGAAGTGCACAGGGCACTGGCAGGTACGAATCGCTGGTCAGCGTAATAAGAACTTCACACTCTTCGTATCCCATAGTGAACCATTGTGTTAATGTAAATTATGTAATAAATAACTCTTTAAATAGTGTGTATCTATTCCTGCATCAATATCCTAGTGGCAACATCGAGATACTGTGTCTGTGGGCAGCAGATAGTGACATAGCTAAAGAAAAGTTTCTCATTTCTACCATTATGTAAAAAGTACATAGTAATGTCGTGGTGTCAGACTACTCTACTTTGACGACTTTTTTTTTAACACCTTAGAAGTAGGTTAACACACATCTCATCGATTTGAAAAATTAATTTTCAAAACGATAGTAGGCTTTCAGTTTTTCAAATGTGGGGCTGTTTAAATAACAGTTTTTGGTGAGGGTGGTAGCGGGTCTACTCTACTTTCATAAGGGCGTTTTCACAATTCTTCTAGAGGAGATTTTGTAGATCGAGTTTTATACAGGAACCCACGTCTGTAAACTTCATCCAGCGAAGCTACAGACCGTCAAATTTATAGGCGCCAGGGCCTGTAAATGTACATGTATACAGGGCAGTTCCGTATGATGTTAAAAACTTTCTAGGACGATGGAGAACAATAAAAGCATCAATTTGAAGTAAGGGTCCCTGCACCGGAAACGGAAGGGTCGAGAGCTATAAGTGATAACCGTTCTGATAGCTCTGACAGTGGAATGCAAGTACTAGTACAGTTGGTACTAAGATTTTAGTGTAGGAAACTTTCAAAGGTGGTAACGAGGATCAAAACAACGAAAAATGTCCAGCGAACATGGGATCTAAAGTGTATATCTCAGGAGGTCTGATCACTTTTTTAATTTACTACTGTGAAACACATCTCCTCTATTGGACAGGTGCTTATAGATCGTAAGGTACCCATTTTAGAGTCTATATTTACTGGAGATTTTTGTTTATTTTGGTCCACACTACCACCAGTAAAAGTTGCCTACGCCACAATCATAGCAACAATAGTACCAATACTTATATTCCACTGTTTTAGCTTATAACTTGCGACTAGTTCGTTTACGGTACAGGGATCCTTACCTCAAATCGATACATTTATCCTTCTCCATATAAAGTTTGTAGCATCGTTACGGTGCCACCCTGTGTATACATAAACGCACAGGCGCCGGCACCTGTAAGTTTGGCGTTCTGTAGCGTACTTGGATAGCGTTTCCGGACATGGGTTCCACTGTCAACATTTATCCATTAATTCCCCTCTAAAACCTCCAGAAGTGAGCAACACAAACTGTGAAACACCTTCTACAAGCCTCTGTTGCCCTACCTGCCTCTATTAACCTTGCACACTGAGCTACAGTGACGGCATGTCTTTATAAACTCACATTTAAATTGAACCGAAGGGGAGGGGGGAAAAAGAAATTTTAAAGAAAATATTTAGTATACAGGGCGAACATTAATAAAACCGACAAAATGTAGGGACGGATTCCTGACTGGAAATGTAGGAAAAGTCCTACGAATATGTGTTCAGAAATGGATGGTATGCATGCAACGACATGTTGTCCCGGAATACGGTACAGTCACATCCATGTCACAACAGGTGTTCAAAGTGGCGTCCAAGGGATTGCAGATGACAGGGATAGTAGCGGTTGTCATACAGCATTCACATAATCTTACATTGGCTTACACCATGTTGGCCGGCCACTTGGTTGGAACTTGTACTAGGGTTCGTCTCAATATTCTGTAGAACCTAGATACCGGTTCTTCAAGTCTCGTGTATACACAATTTGCCGCCTCCCTTCATTTTCGTCTGTTTGAAAGGGCCTATGATTATACAAACCCTCATATTGTGGCACTTTATTTGTAAATGTCCGTTTTGATCATACAAATTATTTGTATGATCAAGACGGACCTTTACAAATAAAGTGGCCAAAAATTGTTGTGTGATGTGGTTGATGTCTGTGAGGGTACTTGTTTTACTACAGCAGTGCTGCCTCCTGTCCGTTTCAATCTGATTGACCGTGCACAAACACCATCTCCGCTTACTCCCGACATGAATACTAGATCCTTCGACTACTTACAGTACGTGGCGTCAATCTCACAGCCTGCAACACCCAAGGAACACATGGCACATGGCCAGGGGAACTGTCACTCGTCAGCGCCATCTGCCGTGGTAAGGATGCATTTCCGGATTTACGTTCATAGTACCTGTAGTTACTGTATGTCGAAAGCTCCATCGGTCGTTACCATTGACAGCACATGGAGAGACGTTGAAAACATAATTTTACGCCAATACCTTGGTGCCGATACACTGCAGTGTGAAATGAGATGATGAAAGTTTTTGTCCCGGATCAAGATTCGAATCCAGACACGTGGGGACTTTGAGTAACGATATTGGAGAAGCAATGTGGATGTCGTGTGACTAGGGCCTCCCGTCGGGTAGACCGCTTTCCGGGTGCAAGTCTTTCGATTTGACGCCACTTCGGCGACTTGCGCATCGATGGGGAACAAATGATGATGATTAGGACAACACATCACCCAGTCCCTGAGCGGAGAAAATCTCCGCCCAGCCGGGAATCGAACCCGGGCCCTTAAAATTGACATTCTGTCACGCTGACCACTCAGCTACTGAGAGCGGACGGAGGAGCAATAAAATGTATGAACTGTATCACCCCAAGGGGCTCAAGTCCTGCAAAGGGAAGCTCTGAGATCGAATCCTAGACCAGCACTGATATATTCAACATATGTTCAAATACAATAAGAAACAAGCGCCCTGTTCATTAATGAAGGAAAAGTTCTAATATAAAAAAGATGACTGGTAACAGAGTTTCTACCTCCCTCAACTTCCGCCCCTGTCGTGGCCCAGACAACACCAACGTTCCTTCAGTTGCTAGCAAAGGGACATTACGTTCAATGTGGATTTGAATATTAGCATATCCCTACGTCTATCACTTTTATCAGGGGTGAAGCGTATCTGTTAGCGCTTGATAAAGATGTTTTCCTAAGAGTGAAACAAACCCAGAACTTTAAGCATAAGATGCTAGAAGCATCTGAACAGACCACTGAACTATTCACGATGCTGTCTCATGATTTTGTGACACCTGAGGATGCACCACACTGGTTGACAATTCTGAGCTCCTGCAATTATTCAATGCGTTTATTTCCTTGTCCGACCGCATCGACATTCACCATTTGTCTCTGCACCCCAGTGCCAACTTTCGAAATTGATTTCATAATCGCTGAAATAAAATCATGTAATGGTCACCTGTACATGCTGGCAACTTTGTAGGAAGCCGGATCTCCTACATGAAGTGTTGTCTTCACTCGGGCTGCTCTACTGCTATGGCTTGGGTTGTTTGGGGGAAGAGACCAGACAGCGAGGTCATCGGTCTCATTGGATTAGGGAAGGACGGGGAAGGTATTCGGCTGTGCCCTTTCAAAGGAACCATCCTGGAATTTATCTGGAGCGATATAGGGAAACCACGGAAAATCCATATGAGGGTGGCCGGACGTGGGATTGAACCGTCGTCTTCCCGAATGCGAGTCCAGTGTGCTAGCCACTGCGCCATCTCGCTCGGTCTCTACTGCTCTGTTTGATGGTTGTGTATTAGTTAGAAAATAATTTTCTCGATTCACATAGTTTAGTTTTGACGTTACTTTATTCTACATTCCTGAAGAAAACAAGGTCTAATGAAGCACGTCTTTCTGGTTACCACTGTGATCCAAATCGTTGGTCCAATTATTGCTAAATGTGACAACTGCGACCATTTCACCTTCGGGCGAAATTTGCCTTCCATGAGCAAGGTTCGAAAGTAGGACTGCTCTAACACCTAGGAATAGAAATGAGTGGGATGGCCGGACCTACAGTTTTCTTGAACGTCACCAAAATTTCCCATCCAGTATAGTTTGAGCTGAGGAGATGTGATATCTTATGTCGGCTACATGAAAAGAAAAAAAAATGGTTCAAATGGCTCTGAGCACTATGGGACTTAACTTCTGAGGTCATGAGTCCCCTAGAACTTACTACTACTTAAACCTACCTAACCTAAGGTCATCATACACATCCATGCCCGAGGCAGGATTCGAACCTGCGACCGTAGCGATCGCGTGGTTCCAGACTGAAGCGCCTAGAACCGCTCGGACACACCGGCCAGCTACATGAAAAGATATCGGTGATCAATGAGTGAGTCGTAATGCAAAACATCTCCTGAAGCAAAGAGCAGCGTGCGAACACAAGATATAATATAGTATTTGGTATCTGGTGGCACAAAAAGGTAGCCGACTGGGGTGACCGAGCGGTTCTAGGCGCTACAGTCAGGAACCGCACGACCGCTACTGTCGCAGGTTCGAATCCTGCCTCGGGCATGGGTGCGTGTGATGTCCTTAGGTTAGTTAGGTTTAAGTAGTTCTAAGTTCTAGGGGACTGATGACCTCAGAAGTTAAGTCCCATAGTGCTCAGAGCCATTTGAACCACAAAAAGGCTGTTGTACAGCACCAACAGCTTCTCACAATGTTTACATCGCTGCTGGCATTTGTAGCTAACAACCAAGATATCTTTCAAATGGCTATGAGCACTATGGGACTTAACATCTGTGGTCATCAGTCCCCTAGAACTTAGAACTACTTAAACCTAACTAACCTAAGGACATCACACACATCCATGCCCGAGGCAGGATTTGAACCTGCGACCGTAGCAGTCGCGCGGTTCCGGACTGAGCGCCTAGATCCGCTAGACCACCGCGGCCGGCAAGATATCTTTCAATAAAAAATGATCAGGAAGATGGCACCACGTCAAGTAGAACTGATTTTAAAAACAATAGTTGTACAGCAGCTTGGTTAGCTCTCCATAGCTCTTCAGATGAGCTTGTCTAAAAAAAATTTACTTTCTTCACTATTATCGAATGACTTTCAAGAAAATTCACCTTAGGGTAACATACGGTTGAACTTGTATTTCCAGCACGTATGCCAAACTTATCCATAACACGAGCCGGCCCAAAACTTCGTAAACTGGTAAGATATTATTACACCCTCGACATTGTTATGGTCTGTTCAATGCTACACATAAATCAAACAGATTTAGTATTCACAAAAAACGAAAAATTATCGGTTAATGCTGAATAAAGTCCACTTCTAACGACAGTTGAAGGTAATTTACTTCAATCACTAGTAGTTTTGGGCTCATGCAAATCTTCCAATGACTATACATTCAATTTCATGTTGTCACATTTAACGTTGGAATTCGCTGTTCCTTTAAAACGCAAATTACTTGATGTTGAAAACAATGCCATAAGTCATGTAATTGAAAGTGACAAAGTTGTAAGAGTTGCATTTATTTACAATTTAAAGTGAGTGTTCAAATACACATTTGACAACAAACTGCTTGGTCATTTGTCACCAAAAGAATCATTTATCCACCATATTCCAATATTTACGCATCAATGCAGTTTAAAATGCCAATTAATGTAGATGAACCCTGAACTCGCAGCATTCGACGTGTTTATAACTGAATACAGAACTGGTGACCAAAGAGATTTTAGCTAAAAGGCAGAGAGATTATGCGCCCGTGGAAGTATAGAAGATATTACGAAAACTGAAGGATTTATTCAAGAGAAAGTGCTTCACAAATTGAGTAAGTCAACAACCCGTTTGTCCACCTCTGGCCCTTAAGCAATACATGACTGCAGCACAAGTCTGTCAGATTACAATATGTGAAGCACCTGTTTTCAAATAATAATGTTACATCGTCACTGTCATTTAATGATGTCTGACTTTTTTACGTTATATGTGCTCTTATTATTAGTGGTTGTGAACAGACGTATATCCTAAGACAAAGAAAAGAAATACCCACCTAGAAGGAATTATCCGGATGGGATGGAAGTAGGTAGATGTGATGTACATGCATAAGCAAACAAATGACTAAAATTTCTGAAAAACTGGATGATTTATTGAAGAGAAAGCGTTTCACAAATTGAGCAAGTCAATAACGCGCTGGGCCACCATCAATTGTCCTGTTAGATCGTGAAAATCTCGAGCTGGCTTGAAAACCCTGCTCACAATGCTTCAAAGCAATCTCATCTGGGGAGAGATCCGGCGACCTTTCTGGCCAAGACAGGGTTTGACAAGCCCAACGACAATCAATAGAAGCTCCCCCTCTGTGCGGATCGGCATTATTTTGCTCATCTGTAATCCTAGGATGGCTTGGCGTGAAAGGATACAAAATGGGGTGTCGAATACCGCTGTGTTGTAAAAAATGATACGAAAAGGCACCTCAGACCACCACTCCTGGAGAACGGGCTATATGAAGATCGACAGTTAGTTTGATATCTCACCGCTGTCCAGGGTGTCTCTAGACATGTCTGATCATCAGGATTCAGTTCGAAGCTGGAATCATCAATGAAGACAATTTTACTCGAGTCAGTGAGATCCCAGGCCGAAGAGTGTCTGGAGACGCCCTTAGACGTATGGTATGTTCTCGTACACCCAGGATAAATACTATAATTTCTATCGCAAGCCGGAAGGGACCATAAAAAGCAAAATTCATCCACCTCGGCACTGTTTTGGGCATTAATATTAGCCTGATTAGTAATAATATATTTCGTAAGAGGGGTAAAACTGGACCGTCAACGTCCTCCCGCCCCCCCCCCCCCCTTCCCCTATTACTGGATCGTAGACGTGTGAGTGCACATCAAGATAGAATACGCGGCTAAGCGCCTTTCTGGACCCCCTTTCCTGCATTTCCGAAAAAAGGCCATTAGCCCAGACGTATTTAAAGTTCTGAACCAATCTGCAATTGAGTCGCCCTGGGATATTACACCGTTAACACCCCAAACGTAGACAACGGTATTTCCCTTAGCACCGTTATTTTCTCCAGCGGTACCCTGTACAAAATCATGAATAAATTCCAATGTGTTGTAAATATAAAAATGAACTTCTTTGGATACAACTGAGTCAGAGGGAAATAGTCATATATTTTCAAAATAACAGTTCAGAAAACAAGAGAAATGTGTATTTCCAGTATGCTTATGGGATCATATTGACCGCAGTGGTATTTGAGGTTTAAGGAAAGTGACACGGTCGCGGTAGCACGCATTAGAGTTGTCTACGCAATCTTGCCACATCCGATCCCCAAATGCTCCAGCAACCACAGAGTAATCAGTACCGGCTTGTGGTTTACTCTTTGATCATCAACAGAGAGAATTGCAGGGGAGGGGGGAGGGGGGGGGGGGAAGAGACTGATGCTAGGTCTAGCCCGATTTCTAAATGGTCCAGGATGATCCTGAAATAGTCCAGGACGATGTCGAGATAGTCCAGAGTGCAGGGATGATGGCTGCGTTGGTCCAGGCAGCGACAAACGTACAAGTGTTGTCAGCACACACCTATATGATAACAGTCTGGGTTGAGACGTCGACGGACCATTGTACGGTGACGGTGATGATCGCAATATCGACGGTTTCAGCCGTGGTGTCGTTGTTGGCTCAAGATCATAGGGTGAATGCAATACTACTGGAAAGGAAAAAACGGCAATGATAAGTATCATTTATGTAAGACACATATACCGACGTTAATAATAACAATAATAAACCGCGCGACCTCTACGGTCGCAGGTTCTAATCCTGCCTCGGGCATGGATATGTGTGATGTTCTTAGATTAGTTAGGTTTAAGTAGTTCTAAGTTCTAGGGCACTGATGACCTCAGATGTTAAGTCCCATGGTGCTCAAAGCCATTTTTTCGAACAATAATAATAATGAAACTTCCTGACAGATTAAAACTATGTGCCCGACCGAGACTCGAACTCGGGACCTTTGCCTTTCGCGGGAAAGTGCTCTACTATCTGAGCTACCGAAGCACGACTCACGACCGGTCCTCACAGCTTTACTTCCACCAGTATCTCGTCTCCTATCTTCCAAACTTTACAGAAACTCTCCTGCGAACCTTGCAGAACTAGCACTCCTGAAAGAAAGGATACTGCGGAGACATGGCTTAGCCACAGCCTGGGGGATGTTTCTAGAATGAGATTTTCACTCTGCAGCGGAGTGTGTACTGATATTAAACTTCCTGGCAGATTAAAACTCTGTGCCCGACCGAGACTCGATCTCGGGACCTTTGCCTTTCGCGGGCAAGTGCTCTACTATCTGAGCTACCGAAGCACGACTCACGCCCGGTCCTCACAGCTTTACTTCTGCCAGTATCTCGTCTCTTGCCCGCGAAAGGCAAAGGTCCCGAGATCGAGTCTCGGTCGGGCACACAGTTTTAATCTGCAAGGAAGTTCCATATCAGCGCACATTCCGCTGCAGAGTGAAAATCTCATTCTGGAATAATAATAATATTAATAATAATGTCTAGTACTTACGTGGAAAGTCAACAGCATCGGTAGAGCAAATAAGGATTTCAATGTTTCATCATCCTCATTAACAGGAGTATTGGATTCTAATAAGTTATCCAGTTCACGATCAACATCCATCTCAGTGTGAGATATCGCATCATCATCATCGTCACCAAATAGAAAACCAGAAAAAGCCATGTGATAAACATTGTTTGCTAGTGAAAATTAATAGAACATTTTATATGAATGAATGAATGAGTTACCATGTAGCTTCTACTTGACGATTGACGTTATTCCCAATGAGCTAACGCTGGGGAAAGGCGTCACGGGCTGTATCCCCCTCCATGGCTACTGTGTCACCCCCCTCCCCCCCCCCCACACACACAGCTGTGTTGCCATCGACAATGCCTATGACGAAAACAAGAACATCTCATTAGTGAGGATCATAAGTGTCAATTGATATTGAGAAATATCAATTACGTCTACATATGTATGCAGTTGTTAATCATGGGAGACCATCCTTGTTTGGCGTTTTGTGCATGTACCCTACGGAACCCTTCTATAATCGTATCTAGATCTCCTAAGGAAGAATGAACAATAATATTCGATAAGCATCTTTTGAGTGAAACGTTCTTTTGCGTCCACTTACGTAGTCGAGAGTCTAACAAGTCATGGGAGCTCGAGCTATGGGTCTGATCAGGTATGGGGATTTCTGTGGTGTCACCGCCAGACACCACACTTGCTAGGGGGTAGCCTTGTAAGTAGGCTGTTTATGTTTTCTTATTGGCAACGTTACGTAGCGCTCTATATGAAAATCACTGGCTGTGCTGTGTGCATTGTTGTCTGCCATTGTAGTGCTATTGTCTTTGTAGTTGAGAGATTGCTCATTTTGTTTAATATCTGGTTTCCAGCTGTGTTGCAGCATTAGTTTTATAAAATAAACTTAGATGCATTTGCTAATGTGAACACTTTCTGTCAACAGATCTATTAAATAATTATTTTATGATCCACATTCTTCGAAAAGGAGCTCTTGGAATGGAAAGAACAATAAGAAGGGACTGATAACAATAACTGCATATATAATTTTCTTTTCAAGTACTTGGTAATTTATTTTGTAGAATAATTTGTGTTGCACCACTTTAATTACATAGACATTAAGATGTGAATATACGTTTCCCTTATCTGCATTGTTGTCTTTAGTGTAATATTTTTTTGCTTGAGCTATGTCATGTTTAGATATAAGTTATTTCTGCTGCTGTTTGCCAGGCATAGTGTTACTGAATTTGACTGTGTTACTCTGCTAAGCCAGTTTATTACTTATTTATTTTTCTTGTTTGCTGCTCATTGCATATTAGTTGTAATATTGTTGCTTACTTTGCCAATTTGCATTTTTTGTCATTGCTGTTCGTGTTAATTGTTTTGTGCTGCTGCATTGCCTCATCCCTTAGTTTAGCATCTGAGCTCAGTAGATTTAAGTTAGCTTAAGAGGGGGTAGCATATAAGAGAATGAGTTGCGATGAATTTGAAGAAATGCACTGAGAGGTTATACGAGAAAAATACAGAAAGCATGCTTGGACAGGATTTTTTGGGGGAAGCAAAGGTTGAAATAAGACGAACGACCTATGGAATGAAGTTTTGGGTTGGACTGCAGTACCAAATGTTACACTGAAAACAAACCCTGTCCTTTCCTTTTGTGTTATCTCACTATGTGTTTGTGTACCCTTGTGTATTTGTTTTCTTCCTGTCTCTGTGTAGTTTCATAGAATTTTTTCTTCTTCTAATACTAAGTTACATTCACTATGATGAGGAATACTGTTCTCGTCAAATATAATTGGCATTAATAATACGTTATTTACCTTGTAAATATGCTTAGACATTATTTATTCTGTTTTGTTTTAATGCTCATGTGTGAAGTTGATGTTTCAATAATTATTCCGATCTTTTATGTATTTAGTTATGTCATAATTCCTTTAACACTGATGTATATGTTTATTTCTATTCTGTTGTAAAGCCTGTACTACAAATGTTATCTGTATTGTTATGTTCTTTAATGATGTATTTTGTACCTTTGTAATTGTATTCTTATGTTATAAAATTGTAATTGATACCAGTTCGTCATATTATTAACTTGTTAGTTACATTTCACTGCACACATTTCTGTTGGTCATACTATATGGACAATATGTGAGAAGTTGGGACTGTTAGTGTTTGCACGTGTGTTAATAATTCAGCAAGGGACTGGATAACAGCATTTCTGGTTCTAAGGACAATTCCAAAAACTTTGTGAGTGCACAAGTGGTGGTTATGGACTTACTATATTATCCGCAAGACTCTTCAATAGTGATTGTGCACCTGCACAGTCGCAACGGATGGCTGCTGGCCATCTCTACAAGGACTGCAGTGGGTCTGCATCTCTGGTGGCCCACCAATACCGTAATCTCTACCAGGACTACAGTGGGTCTACTCTGTGATGACCTACCTACCAATCTTCTTCAAAACGTCGAATGACCCTGCTGTGGGTTTGCTCTGTTGTGGCCCATTACATGTCAGCATGTCAAGAGTCAGCACTGTCTTTCAGTTGGAAGGACAACTCTACTTCTTCAAGACTGCATGGAAATCCACTACTTCCGTGTGCATTGTCTTTTACTGCTCAGACTTTGAGAAAAACACTACAATTTTACAGTGGTGAACAATCTGGACTATCTTTATGGATTGTGAGAAAATTTTAGCTTTTGACCAACATTGTATCAATAAGTGTGTGCATTTGATTTCTTTGTTATTGTAATTACGATTATGAAAAATTTTAACAAATATGTATTGCCCAGTGCCCAAAACAATTTGTAAAATTTTTTGTGGGGAGCATAGGGGCTATGTAAGTAGGCTGTTTATGTTTTCTTATTGGCAACGTTACGTAGCGCTCTATATGAAAATCACTGGCTGTGCTGTGTGCATTGTTGTCTGCCATTGTAGTGTTGGGCAGCGGCAGCTGGATGTGAACAGCGTGTAGCGTTGCGCAGTTGGTGGTGAGCCACCAGCAGTGGTGGATGTGGGGAGAGCGATGGCGGAGTTTTGAAATTTGTTATACTGGATATTATGAACTGCTATGTATATTATGGTTTTTCAACACTATTAAGGTAAATACATTGTTTTTTCTCTATTAAAATCTTTCATTTGCTAACTATGCTTATCAGTAGTTAGTGCCTTCCGTAGTTTGAATCTTTTATTTAGCTGGCAGTAGTGGCGCTCGCTGTATTGCAGTAGTTCGAGTAACGAAGATTTTTGTGAGGTAAGTGTTTTGTGAAAGGTAGAGGTTAATGTTAGTCAGGGCCATTCTTTAGTAGAGATTTTTGAAAGTCAGATTGCGTTGCGCTAAAAATATTGTGTGTCAGTTTATGCACAGTCTTGTATAATTGTTCTAAGGGGACGTTTCAGCCTTTAAATCGACCGCGGTCCGTTAGTATACGTCGGACCCGCGTGTCGCCACTATCAGTGATTGCAGACCAAGCGCCGCCACACGCCAGGTCTTGAGAGACTTCCTAGCACTCGCCCCAGTTGGACAACCGACTTTGCTAGCGATGGTTCACTGACAAAATACGCTCTCATTTGCCGAGACGATAGTTAGCATAGCCTTCAGCTACGTCATTTGCTACGACCTAGCAAGGCGCCAGTACCAGTTACTATTGATACTGTAATCATGCACAGTCAAGAGCGACGCTCATCATTGATGGATTAAAGTTAAGTATTCCACCAGCTACGTCAGTTTTTTCTGAAGTCTAATTTCCTTGTCCTGTTCCAGACCTCACGCCAGCCTGCGTGAGCTAAAACGCGTGCCTTTCGGCTTCCTCTCATACCCGGTGTTGGCTCTCCTGCCAACCCACAACATTATTCACATATACAGTGGAACATGTATATACATGTATGGTTACATTCACAAAGTTTTCGTGTTAATGCTTCTGAACGCCAAGTGCAACCAGTTAAAGTCTAAATGAGTTTCATTATGTAAAACAATAAAGCTCACGCCACGTCATTTCAAGTTTAAACATGCATAACCTTTGTTACTTATTTAAGAGCTGTCGTGGTAATGAACAGGGGCAATACTCGCTGTAAGGGTGTTTTCATCACGTAATTTAAAGTTCAAACTTACTTTTTGAAACGCCCTTTTATTGTATTAAATTTGATTTTACAAGCTTCCAAGACTGCGCCTTCTCTAACAACTTGTTGCCTGACATTTTCATTACCGAATTATTAATTTGCATCGGGACTGGTTGCCGTAGAGACGAATGTTATCTAGTGGTCTCTTTAGTAACCATTCTGTACTGTCAAATGACCGTATCGGCAACAGAATAGAAAACGTGCAAGATATTTTCATTATATGGGTTGCATAGGAATCAGCGAAACGCAGTTTAGGTCTTTCAGATACATTCGAGCATGATAGATAGCACATTCCTAGACAAAGCGACTTGTTGCAGTTACTGAAAAATTTGGTTAAGGCTACAGGTCTCGATTCTACCATTCTCGTGCTGTAGCGTTTAGAGAGTTTTTTTTAAAGAGGTCTCATTCAAAGCGAAAACTTCGGTAATATGGACTTTCCAAGTAACATACTTATTGCTCAATTCTTCGGGCATCGGCTTGTAATTCCTGACAAACTTAGCTTTTTTTTTGGCTGAACATTATAGTCATTTCAATAAATTTGTAAAGTGAAGATTCTGAAGAATCGCCATAGTTTTAAATCAGTTACGTATTACGTAAGATCGATAAAAAGCTGTAGCAGAATCAAAGCGATTGTCACTTTTTATCAGTAGTCCCGAACGACTCTCTCAACAATGAAATATCGCGCGATACGTCACGAGCCGTTGCCTGGCACCATTGCGATACTTATTCGCGACGAGTGAGCTCGTTCTGAGTGGCTACTTGTGCTGTATTAAGTGTTGCGCGCTATTTAACTAATATCTTACAGAGATACTTGCTTTCGAAGGGTGTCTGAACTTACTCGAGTTCTAACCAGAAGACAGAAAGTCAGTATCAGAAAGGATTCTGTTGAGGAACAAGTAAGTGAACATTCAAATTCTTTTCTTAGACTTCGCATATCCATACAATGATATTCTGGTAGGAGCATACACTGTATTTTACTACTGCAGTTGTTCAGGCAATAGTATAAACTTTTTTTTAGCGGTTTAATCCTTCCAACTCCATCTTAACAATGAAACCTGTTCCTACAAGCTACGATAGTAGTTTTACAAAACCGCCTCATTTCGTCCTTGATTAACGGTTGCGGCACGAACTGTATAATCTATTTAACATTGCCACGAACCACGTTTTTTAGCGTTCTGTTCTTTCCGATGGGTTTTATTGTCAAGTATTCCTGGTTTGCGTGGTGCAGCTGTAAATCAGTATCAGATTTCGTTCAACGTATTATACCGATCATCACTCATTTTATGGTAAAGTAAGTAAGATTTTTTGTTTTTTGTGATTTGTCAGTTGTAAACGATACGTGCGTAATTTGCGTAACTTGTAGCTGGCTGTAACACATCGTTAAACGTGTTATGCGCTTACAGCAAGCAGGACCGTTTCTGCCATTAGGCAAGACTATGCATCACAGAGTGAAAAAAACTAATTTCAAATCAACAGCGAAAAAATTAAGCCTATGAAGAGAAAAAACAAAACAGAGGAAAAATTATAACACAGAATTTTATTCAAAAGCACATAGCACACTTACTTAATAGATCTTTACTTAATATAACGAAAATACACACCAAGCGAGGTGAGCAGTGGTTAGCACACTGGACTCGCATTCGGGAGGACTATGGTTCAAATGCGCTTCATGCCGTCATGATTTAGGTTCTCAGTGATTTCCCTAAATCGCTTCAGACAAACGCCGGCAGGATTCCTTTGAAAGAGCACGGCCGACTGCCTTCCCTATCCTCCACTAACCTGATGGGACCGATTACCTCGCATTTTGGTCCCTTTGGCCAAATCAACCAACCGACCACCGCAAGTAAACACAATGCCTCTGCCAACAAAACTAAAGCAGCCGTTACCGAGAACGAAACGGAAATTTACATGACCTCGAGTCATCTCTGTCGAGCACTAGAGCAGGCTTGCGATCAAGTTGGGACTTGATGCCGGACCTCCATCAGTATCTCTCTTTGTTTTTATCTCTGCTTATGACCTGTAAAGCGTCAGTTGTATTGAGTGGTTCTGTTGATGTTTTTAGTTCTACTGATAATCAAAAGTTACATTTTGTAATCCTCTTTGAACATATCTAAAAGGAATAAGCGGTAAGTGGAATTCATCATACCCATACATAAAAAAGAGATGGTGTCTGTAAGTCTGTGAATGTTAAAGACTCACAGCACGAAAAAGGAACTCCATTTTGTGTGTCCGTCCTTTTGGCAGGAGGTCTCTGGGACGACGGCGTTTACTATTGTGACAAAATAAAACACTTACAGCCGTCCTGATGATTTTATTTTATTTTGTTGCAACCAGTTTCAACGCTTCAATGCGTCATCTTTAGGCTGTTGTTGATGCGGTACGGGTTGATATGATCCCTATATATATCATATCAGTTGCCACCATTACTGGATATGCAGGTAATGCTGGCAACTGATGTAATATATATAGGAATGATTCTTATATACAGGGTGTTTCAAAAATGACCGGTATATTTGAAACGGCAATAAAAACTAGACGAGCAGCGATAGAAATACACCGTTTGTTGCAATATGCTTGGGACAACAGTACATTTTCAGGCGGACAAACTTTCGAAATTACAGTAGTTACAATTTTCAACAACAGATGGCGCTGCAAGTGATGTGAAAGATATAGAAGACAACGCAGTCTGTGGGTGCGCCATTCTGTACGTCGTCTTTCTGCTGTAAGCGTGTGCTGTTCACAACGTGCAAGTGTGCTGTAGACAACATGGTTTATTCCTTAGAACAGAGGATTTTTCTGGTGTTGGAATTCCACCGCCTAGAACACAGTGTTGTTGCAACAAGACGAAGTTTTTAACGGAGGTTTAATGTAACCAAAGGACCGAAAAGCGATACAATAAAGGATCTGTTTGAAAAATTTCAACAGACTGGGAACGTGATGGATGAACGTGCTGGAAAGGTAGGGCGACCGCGTACGGCAACCACAGAGGGCAACGCGCAGCTAGTGCAGCAGGTGATCCAACAGCGGCCTCGGGTTTCCGTTCGCCGTGTTGCAGCTGCGGTCCAAATGACGCCAACGTCCACGTATCGTCTCATGCGCCAGAGTTTACACCTCTATCCATACAAAATTCAAACGCGGCAACCCCTCAGCGCCGCTACCATTGCTGCACGAGAGACATTCGCTAACGATATAGTGCACAGGATTGATGACTGCGATATGCATGTGGGCAGCATTTGGTTTACTGACGATGCTTATTTTTACCTGGACGGCTTCGTCAATAAACAGAACTGGCGCATATGGGGAACCGAAAAGCCCCATGTTGCAGTCCCATCGTCCCTGCATCCTCAAAAAGTACTGGTCTGGGCCGCCATTTCGTCCAAAGGAATCATTGGCCCATTTTTCAGATCCGAAACAATTACTGCATCACGCTATCTGGACATTCTTCGTGAATTTGTGGCGGTACAAACTGCCTTTGACGACACTGCGCACACCTCGTGGTTTATGCAAGATGGTGCCCGGCCACATCGCACGGCCGACGTCTTTAATTTCCTGAATGAATATTTCGATGATCGTGTGATTGCTTTGGGCTATCCGAAACATACAGGAGGCAGCGTGGATTGGCCTCCCTATTCGCCAGACATGAACCCCTGTGACTTCTTTCTGTGGGGACACTTGAAAGACCAGGTGTACCGCCAGAATCCAGAAACAATTGAACAGCTGAAGCAGTACATCTCATCTGCATGTGAAGCCATTCCGCCAGACACGTTGTCAAAGGTTTCGGGTAATTTCATTCAGAGACTACGCCATATTATTGCTACGCATGGTGGATATGTGGAAAATATCGTACTATAGAGTTTCCCAGACCGCAGCGCCATCTGTTGTTGAAAATTGTAACTACTGTAATTTCGAAAGTTTGTCTGCCTGAAAATGTACTGTTGTCCCAAGCATATTGCAACAAACGGTGTATTTCTATCGCTGCGCGTTTAGTCTTTATTGCCGTTTCAAATATACCGGTCATTTTTGAAACACCCTGTATATTAAATACCTAAGTTGGTGAAAAAGTAGGTGACAATTTTTGTTTGAAAGTAAATCATTATTCAAGAATTACTTAAAGCATTTTTAAAGCTACCTGAGTGAAAATCGGGTTCTGACATCTCAGCTGTTTTTGAAAATTCAGCCAATAAGGAGGAGAAACAGAGGAATGAAAATTTTCATGAAATATTTCATTATCTACGCAGAATAGTTTTTGTGTCAGAAGTACATTTGTAAAAGCTTGAAGAGTTTAGAAGATGTAGCAGTTTGTTAACTCAGTCAAAGAAAGCTGATTTCAGTCACCACAACAAATGGGGTTTGTACACACAATAGTAGACTGGGACCACTTAGCTATGATTCCACAGGTGCCGGTCGTGATGCAGGAAGCAGTTGTGCGTCCTTATGTGAAATATTTGGTAACACATCTGTGTGCTTCTGCTGCTGCTCCTGCTTCTGCTCGGCAAGTGATGGTGTGGTGAAAGTATCAGCTAACGAGGCATCAGTCGGAGTTGCGATGTGGAATAGAAGGAAAATCTTAAGGTTTCCCGACAAGACAATGGATAATAATTAGGGAAGTGTGTGGGTTAATTAAAACTACAACTTAGATTTTTCCATATGGTGTGATTCAATGAGTGATGATGTAATGAACAGACGTATGTCCTTGATATATAGGAGCTATGACTGAGTAGTAAGGTGCAAGACTAACATTAATTCAGATAACACCTAAAACAAATTTATTAACAAGAAATTCTTACTCAACAGATATTAAAATCATATGTCATGTCTCTTTTATTGTTTTCTTCTTTTAAAGGGTAGCCATTACAAGGCTTACTCTTAACTGATAATATTTACACTGAAGCAATATCAAGGTTAAGAGAGTAGGGTTACAGAAGTATCAAATTTGAGCCCAAAGCAATTACAAAACTAGTTAAAAGTTTGCTCAAGGGCGCTAACTACTTGTGACAAAAAGTTTAAAATTCCCAATGATACCTTAAAAATGCATATAGTAACCCATTAATTTATAATTACAAACTGACAGAGATTCAAACATATAAACAGTGTTCAGATAACTCCAATTTAGCAAAAGAACTTGATGTACATAACAAAAAATTACAGCGGGACCCCCTTATTACAAGTTTTGTAAACACCAGTTTTTCTCTTGCCACAACTTAAAATTTGCTCATTTACAGTACAGGAGTATCAAACAATTTTTAAAACAAGTTTAGGTGCAAAACTCTTACAGATAAACACCAAATTAACAGACATGAAATGTTGGATTACAAAAAGTACTTACTTAAGTCAAGAACAAATCTGAAGCATCGAATTTATCAGCTGCTGACTTAGTGGGTTAACAGAACCGTAATCTCCCAATCTTATTTTATTTCACACGTCATTCTAGTGCACCCCTCCTGACAATACACTGCACAAATCAATAAATTGGCATGATAAGACCTGAAACATAAATCAATGACCACATACACATACAAATAATGGCTCCCATCTGGGAAAACTCAAAGACAACCTTGTAAGATGTACAGTTAAATCAAGCAAATGACCAGTCAGGATATAGCGGAACTAATGGCGCCCCACACCGGCAGACTCAATTACAACTTTGCAAGACGAACAACTAAATCGCACAGATGGGCAAGCAGTCGATAATAAAGATACACAGCTTCAAGTGAAGTTATCCAATACTCGTGTGTAAATGCAAGCAGCGTGGAGCGGCAGTACAATGACGGCTATAAAGACCACCAACCGTTGGTTTAACCGCCCATCTCCTTCGGGCAACACCTGTTTTGTGCATCCGAAGCGCTCTTGCAGGCAAATATCATTTCCAAATTACAGCTTTCGGGACAACCGCTCTCAACTGCAACTAGGTTGCGCTGTTACTCCAGGTGCGGCCAAGTCGTTTTCAAGTTAATACACTGGATGCTACCAGCACAGGGACCCGCTCGCCACCTTCCTCGTGCTGCCGCTAACTCAAGGCTCCGTCACCTTACAGACCTCATTCGCACCACAAGCCTCTCTGACAAACAGATTCTACAAAACCAGGGAGACACTAAGTCGAAAAATACCAAAAGTTTACTACAGATTATGACGCGCGGCACTGTCCTGCACCAAGGTACCAGTTACATTAGCTGACAGTGATGTTGAAAATAACATAAGTCCCATCTACACTCCTGGAAATGGAAAAAGAACACATTGACACCGGTGTGTCAGACCCACCATACTTGCTCCAGACACTGCGAGAGGGCTGTACAAGCAATGATCACACGCACGGCACAGCGGACACACCAGGAACCGCGGTGTTGGCCGTCGAATGGCGCTAGCTGCGCAGCATTTGTGCACCGCCGTCGTCAGTGTCAGCCAGTTTGCCGTGGCATACGGAGCTCCATCGCAGTCTTTAACACTGGTAGCATGCCGCGACAGCGTGGACGTGAACCGTATGTGCAGTTGACGGACTTTGAGCGAGGGTGTATAGTGGGCATGCGGGAGGCCGGGTGGACGTACCGCCGAATTGCTCAACACGTGGGGCGTGAGGTCTCCACAGTACATCGATGTTGTCGCCAGTGGTCGGCGGAAGGTGCACGTGCCCGTCGACCTGGGACCGGACCGCAGCGACGCACGGATGCACGCCAAGACCGTAGGATCCTACGCAGTGCCGTAGGGGACCGCACCGCCACTTCCCAGCAAATTAGGGACACTGTTGCTCCTGGGGTATCGGCGAGGGCCATTCGCAACCGTCTCCATGAAGCTGGGCTACGGTCCCGCACACCGTTAGGCCGTCTTCCGCTCACGCCCCAACATCGTGCAGCCCGCCTCCAGTGGTGTCGCGACAGGCGTGAATGGAGGGACGAATGGAGACGTGTCGTCTTCAGCGATGAGAGTCGCTTCTGCCTTGGTGCCAATGATGGTCGTATGCGTGTTTGGCGCCGTGCAGGTGAGCGCCACAATCAGGACTGCATACGACCGAGGCACACAGGGCCAACACCCGGCCGGCATCATGGTGTGGGGAGCGATCTCCTACACTCGCCGTACACCACTGGTGATCGTCGAGGGGACACTGAATAGTGCACGGTACATCCAAACCGTCATCGAACCCATCGTTATGCCATTCCTAGACCGGCAAGGGAACTTGCTGTTCCAACAGGACAATGCACGTCCGCATGTATCCCGTGCCACCCAACGTGCTCTAGAAGGTGTAAGTCAACTACCCTGGCCAGCAAGATCTCCGGATCTGTCCCCCATTGAGCATGTTTGGGACTGGATGAAGCGTCGTCTCACGCGGTCTGCACGTCCAGCACGAACGCTGGTCCAACTGAAGCGCCAGGTGGAAATGGCATGGCAAGCCGTTCCACAGGACTACATCCAGCATCTCTACGATCGTCTCCATGGGAGAATAGCAGCCTGCATTGCTGCGAAAGGTGGATATACACTGTACTAGTGCCGACATTGTGCATGCTCTGTTGCCTGTGTCTATGTGCCTGTGGTTTTGTGAGTGTGATCATGTGATGTATCTGACCCCAGGAATGTGTCAATAAAGTTTCCCCTTCCTGGGACAATGAATTCACGGTGTTCTTATTTCAATTTCCAGGAGTGTATTTGCACAATTACACATACACACACACACACACACACACACACACACACACACACACACACACACACACACATACATACACATACACACAGTGAATACTGAGAGAGGGGGGTGGGTTAATATTTACATTCGAATATGGCAGTATTCTTATTCTTTTCATTCTGCCAGAGGGTAGTGTTGTGTCTAGACAAGACAGCCTAGACACAATGAGAGGAAGCCGAAAGGCACGCGCTTAAACTCACGCAGGCTGGCGTGAGCTCTGAAACAGGATATGTAATGAATGCTATAAAGAAAAGTACGTAGCTTCTGGAATATCCGCATTTGTAGAACATCGCTCTTGATGATACATTAATAGAATCTCAATATCAATTGAATACGGCGCCTTGCTAGGTCGTAGCAAATGTAGCTGAAGGCTATGCTAACTATCGTCTCGGCAAATGAGAGCGTAATTCTCAGTGAACCATGGCTAGCAACGTCGGCTGTACAACTGGGACGAGTGCTAGGATCTGTCTCTAGACCTGCCGTGTGGCGGCGCTCGGTCTGACATCACTGGCAGTGGCGACATGCGGGTCCGTCGTATACTAGCGGACCGCATCCGATTTAAAAGCTACCACCTAGCAAGTGTGGTGTCTGGCGGTGACACCACATTCCTATCCCGCAAATCGGCGAACGATTGAATTATAAGGCATCCGCCCGCCGTGGGGAGGGCCCCATGTTGACGTATGCGACGAGGTGGGGAGCCTAACAACAGGCGAGGCTGTGGCACCCGCACCCGGCCATTCGGTCCGAGGGGAGCTAGGAAACGCCTGGAAACCTAGTCCAGGGTGCACGCCAACATGCGGTGTATGCGCCCGTAGATAGTCAGGAGGGGCCGAAGGGTCGACCTCCATTGAGTCGGAGCACCCGACGGGCGAAGACGACAGCTGGTCCGGAGCGAGCACGAGTTCCATGGCGAAGGACAACTGGTCACGGGAAGCGATCGGCGGCGCGTGACCCAGGGAGGCGTCCGGCGGTTGCAGCGACGCGTCCACTGCTGGCGTCGCCGGCGGGAGAACAGGCGGCGGCGGCGGCGGCGGCGGCGCGTCGCCATGGAGCAAAATGGAAGGCAGCGTCGGTAACACCTGGGGATGAGGCGAGCCAGTAGATGGGCCCCCAGGGCGCTGACCGGACGGCACCGTCGCTGAAAGCAGACGGGAAGCGGCAGAACCCGTGCGACAACAGAGGCGCAGCTGATTGAGATGCCGACGCACCTCACCAGAGGCCCCCAAAACCAGATACATCGCGCGGACGAGGCAGCGAAGAATGCGCCCTGCGAGCCAACGCCGTGAACCGCGATAGTTGCGATAGTATACAACGTCGCCAGGGGCAAAAGCAAGTGTCTGCCGCAGCACAGGAACCTGATGCGGCGGATGCAGCAAAGACATCAAGGTTCGATGAGGACGACCATGGAGCAACTCAGCCGGCGAGCGACCATCTCGTGGCTGAGAGCGATACGAGGACAAAAAGAGCAATAACGCGTCCTCCCGAGAATGCGACTCTTTCAATTTCAACATCTGTGACTTGAAAGTCTGGACCAAACGTTCAGCGGCACCGTTTGACAGAGGCGAAAACGGCGCGGACGTCAGATGCTGAATACATTGGCCTTGCAGAATGACTGAAATTCTGCGGACATGAATTGTGGGCCATTGTCGGAAACAATAGTCTGTGGAAGACCTTCAATGCAAAAGATAGCGGACAACGCTTGGATGGTGGCAGAAGACGTCGTGGAAGACACCCGGACAACAAAAGGAAAATTACTGAAGGAATCGACCAGAACCAACCATCGAGCATTCCAGAATGGACCAGCAAAATCGATGTGTAAGCGTTGCCAAGGGGAAGTGGCTTTCGGCCATGCAAAGAATTTTCGCGGTGGTGCGGATTGTTGTTCGGCACATGCCATGCAAGAAGAGCACACATTCTTAATCGCAGCATCGATTCCGACCCAAGTACAGTGCTGACGAGCAAGTTGTTTCGTTCTCACTATACCCCAATGTCCTTGGTGGAGAAGCTTTAAGACAGAGGACTATAACGAACGTGGGACGACGACCCTGGACTGATCATTATCAGAACGCAACAGCAAAACACCACGTCGTACAAAAAGTCTCTCCTTGTGAGCAAAAAATCGGCGAACCAACGGATCCTCGATCCGTGACTTTGACAAGGGCCATTGCGTAGCAACAAAACGCAGAATGGTAACAAGGACAGGGTCAGCAGCTGTGGCTGCAGCTACACGACGAAAATCAATCGGAAACGATTCGACCACGTCATCGGTTTCCGAATCAATGAACATGCAAGCATGTTCGGAGGAATCGAATGCTCTATCCTCAGCAACAGGCAAACGGGACAACGCATCAGCGTTGCCGTGCTTAGCAGTGGACCAATACAAGATATCATAGCGGTACTGCGAGAGGAAAATAGACCAGCGAATGAATTTCTGCGCTGTACGTGGAGGTACAGGCTTGGGAACGTGTGAGAACGCAGCATAGAACTGCACTGCAATTACTGGTTGGATACTGCAAGTCGTTGACGATTCTGGAGAGCTCACTTTCCAAGATGGGCAGGAACCTGTTAATCCACCTACTAGAAGGATTTTTTCTTTATTTCGCTGAGTGCCACTAGGCTTCTAAAGAACCCAAATAATTTACACAGGATACACAGGCAGTATTTTAGTAAACTACTATATAGAGTACATTACAGCTATTAAATGAAACAGTCATCATTCTGTTTTTATAAAAATTACATTTAGTAAACGAAAACAGATTTCAGTAGGGGTAGTCTTTACCCCGGTGGTATTCAGTACAAAAACCGAGAATAAATTTTAATGTGTTGTAAAGAAAAGAAACGAACGAAACATCGTTAGATGAAGTTAACTCAGAGGGAAGCATTCATATATTTTGAAAATAATAATTTTGAAAACAAGGGAGACATGTATTTCCAATATGCTTAAGGCGTCATAATCAACTCATTGGTAACTGGAGAGTTAAGGAAAGCGACAGGGTCACGGTAGCCGGAATTAAGTGTTGTCTATATGATCTTCCCAGATTCAACGTCCAAATGTGCCAGCAATCGCAGTGCAGTCCAGTGCAGGCGTATAATAACAGGGTGTGCCAGCAGGCCGATGCTAGATCTAGGACGATGTCGAGATGCTCTAGGGTATATTGAGATGGTCCAGGACGATGTCGAGACGGGCCAGGTTGCAAGGATTGTACCAGTGGTGGTCGCAGCAATCATGCCAGCGTTGTCAGTACTACCAGCACCACGTCAGACTGGGTTGAGACGGCGGTGGGTTCTTGAGTGATGAGAGTGACGATAGCATCATCGATGTTGCCGTCTTGTTGATGTTGTTGTTGTTGGTGGTGGTGTTGCAACACCAATGGATCGTTCCACTACTCCTTCAAAGCAAGAAGCGACATTGATAAATACTATGTATCTAACACACAGCATGGAAAGCTGCATCAAACCAGTCTCTGGACTGAAGACCATAACAACAACATATAAGTCACAAATACAGAAAGCTGTGATAATAATAATTTCTAGTACTGATGCGGAAAATTAACATCATTGGTACAGCCACGAAAACAGATTTCAGTAGGGGTCGTCTTGACCCCAGTGGTATTCAGTATAAAAACCAAGAATAAATAATAATAGCTGCAGAGATAGGGAGCATGCAGCAGTCCTCAGCAGTTAGGAGGCCTAAGTCAGTTGCGAAGTCTAACAGAAAGAAGAAGATTCTTCTGTTAGATAGTTCAGGCGGTAGAGTTGTGGGCCAGCAGTTGCAGGAAGTGTTGGGGAGTGAGTGTCGCGTTACCAGCATTGTGAAGCCTAGTGGATGGTTGGTTTAGATGACTGACAGTATATGGGAGTTACGTAGGAATTTTACAAAAGAGGATCAGGTAATGATAGTGGGTGGAGCAGGGAACACTCTTGATAGGGACGGGGAATATGATGTAGGTGGTGACCTGGTAAGGATAGCTACTCAAACTGGTGGCACTAATGTGCATTTCGTGCAACTGTTTCAGCGTAATGATCGGTCTCATCTTAATGTGGCTGTTAGGAGCTTTAATATGGGGCTGAATAGGGCGCTGATGGCAGAGGGCATGGGTCACATTTCAGTGGTACCAGTTGGGTCTATCAGTAGATCGGGTTTCACTAGGCATGGCCTGCACCTCAGTAGGTACGGGAAGCGGAGGCTGGCAAAGCTTATAGCTGACAGTGTAGTGTGTGTGGTGGGTTCACTCATGGAAACATTCCTGCAGTAGTTGATGTTAGAGGTGCACCTTTTTTTCGACTGAAGTCAGCTGATAGGTATACCTGCCCACATTCCGTGTCTTGTTCTAAGACTTAATACTGCCATCTGTACTAATCGAACGGTATCTGAAGTGAGTGATCGCTTGGCACGAAAAATTAGTCTACTTTGCTTATTTTAATGCACTTATGTCGTATGGTATTATATTTTGGTGTAACTCTTCCTATTTTAAAAGGATATTTTTGGCTCAGAAACGGGCAGTTCGGGCAATAAGTGGTGTAAGTTCACGAACAATCTGTCGACCCGTGTTCACGAGTCTGGGTATTCTGACAATGGCCTCTCAATATATATATTCATTATTGTCATTTCTTGATAACAATATTAGCCTATTTCCAAGATTAAGTAGCTTTTACTCGGTTAACACTAGGCAGAAATCAAACCTGCATTTCGATCGGACACCTTTAACTGCTGTACAGAAAGGTGTGCAGTCTTCTGCTGCATCCATTTCCAATAAGCTACAATCTAAATCAATAATGTTAGCAATAAACGTAGCGCTTTCAAATCGAAACTGAAGAGTTTCCTCATCGGTCACTACTTCTATTCTGTCGAGGAGTTCCTTGAAAAATTAAGCTGATTCTTGTTGTATTGTTGATGGCGTTTACTTAAACTTATGGAATAATTTTTTCGGGTTCTTAAACATTTTATTTTTATCTGTTATTGCTTTTATGTTATAATTTCATGTACCGACACGTTCCATGATCTTGGAGATTAGCTCCTCAGTTTGGTCCTACGGAACTAAATAAATAACTAAAATAAAGAAAGCCACACAGGAATTTCCATCTTTCATCAGATCCTTAACCGTAATATTGGATTGTAATACGTTATACAGCTCAGCGTCATCATCAACATAAATGTGAGCCGCTGTGGTATCGACCATTCAGACATGGCATCATCATCATCGACAGCACACAGCAAAGAAGAAACAGACATATGATAAGTATTGTTTGCAAGCGTAAATTATTATCACTTGTCTTATGAATCAGTGAATGACTTATGTATCTGCTCCTGGATGACTGGCGTCATTCCAAAAGAGCTCACGCTGAAGAAAGCTGTCATGGGTTGTACACTGATGAGCCAAAACATTATGACTACCTACTTAATGGCGCGTTGGTCCACTTCTGCAAAGCAATTCAGCAGCGTCTCTGCGGGCCATGGACTCGACAAATACTTAATAGGTTTCCAGACGTTTGTGGCACCAGACACTTACGCACAAGTCACACACCTGCCAAAATTTACGGTTGGTTGGTTTGCAGACACGGAATTGGCGTCTGATAACGTCCCGTTTTGATTTTACCAGATTCAGATACGCCGAAATTTATGGCCAAGACATCAACATCATTTCACGATGACGCTCCTCAAACCACTGCAGCATGAATCTCGCCTCTTGATGTACCTGAAGATACCATCGCTGTTGAGAGAGACATCAAGAATAAGGAGTTACATATGGTCCTGAATAATGTTCAGGTAGTCCATAGCTGCCACGCTGCCTTTGATTACCGACGCAGGTCCCGTGGAAGCCCAGGTGAATGTCTCCCCACAACATAACACTCCTCCCAGCGTCCTGTGGCAGTGGCGATCTCCATGTTTCGAGCAGTCTTTCGTCTGGATGACGGCATATCTGCGCACGACCATCGGCCTGGTTTATCAATAAACAGGATTAATCGGACCATGTGACGCTGTTCCGTTGATTCGCTGTACAATCTCGATAATACTGTACACAGTATGATCTTAACCGTCGCTGTTTTTGGGTCAACATGGGAACGCGTAGGTGTCCTCTGCTGCGGAAAACTGTGTTCAGCACTGTGCTCTGAGTCGTGCGATCCAAAACACTTGTGCCTGCTCCAGCACTGTACTCTGTGGTCAGATCTGCCATAGATCAAAGCCTGTCCTGCTTTAGAGAGCGAGCAGGCCTCCACTCCCTATGTTCTGTGATTACGTATGGGGGTCCAACTTCTTATCGGCTACTCGTGGTTTCAGCATTCTTCAACCACTTTAGATGCTTCGCCGTTTCCGAAATGCTCCCTCCCAGGAATTGGGCCATAATCATCAGAATTTTGTCACAGTCGTTTAAGTAGGCAGATATCTGTATTTGCGCCACTTATCGTCCCTAGAATGATTCCCCATTCGTCTCTGCTCTTACGCATCACGTGTGCTCAGAGCCACCAGGCAGCGTACAACCTCGCGGTGGGCAGTGTTCATAACGTTTAACTCACCGCTGTATCTCCTTGGTTTAGCCGTCAACTACCCCACAGACCCCCCCCCCTTCCTGACATACACAGAGCCGTATCGTAACCACAACACTTAGGAAAGATTAGGAAAGAAACAAGAACATCTCATACGGAATGCATGCAAATGTGAATTAATACTGAGGAATATCAATTATATCTACATACGTATGCAGTCGTTAATGATGAGGCGCATCCCATTGTGGAGTTTTGTATATCTGCCCTACAGAACAGATCTGTAATCGTATCCAGGTGTCCTTGGATTAGTTAACAATAACATTCCATAAGCATCTTATGAATACAACATTCTTATGTGTCCACTTAGGTATTTGAGAGTCTGTCAAGTCCTGTTAGATCGAACTAGGGACCTGATCAAATATGGGTATTTCTATAAAAAAGCACGCCATTTAAGTAGCTAGCACACGCACTCACGCACGCATACACACGCACACACATACACACACACACACACACACACAGCGATAGATCAGTGGATCACATATTTATTATTTTGCTCACCTTCATAGTTTGGTGCGGAGGAGTGATGCTCGCTGAGACAATTGTACACACCACTTCGTCCACTCCCACAGCCGCAAGCACATCGAAAAATCCTACAAGAATGGTAGAAAAAGCATTACGTTTAATTACATTTGAAGCATACAGAGGGGAAGACAGAGGGAGAGGGACAGAGACAGAGATTCATTAGTACGTAAACAAAACTCGCATGTTAATGGTTCTGGAAACCAATTGTCACTCTCAAGTCTAAATGAGTTTCGTTACGTCTGACACAAAACTAGTTTCAGTAGGTCCAACACAAAAGTTTTAAATATACAGCAAAATTTGTTATTGATTTAAGAGCTTTTGTTGTTAATTAACAGGGGCAATAGTCACGTAATTTAAGACTCAAACTTGCTTTCTGAAATGCCATTTATTGAATTGAATTTGATTTTACAAGCTTCGAAGACTGCGTCATCTCCAGTAACTTGTTTCGTGACATTTGCAGAAATATTAATTTGCATCAGGACTGATTGGCAGACAGAGGAATGTTATCTAATGGTCTCTGGTAGTAAACATTCTGTACAATCAGACGACTGCGCCGAATAAAGAACAAAAGACCCACAAAAAATTTTCGTCATTTGGGTTACGTAAATATCAGGATCAGTTTAGGTATTTCTGAACTTATGAACATGATAAAACATTCCTGGACGAAGCAACGTGTGGTAGTTCTTGAAAAATATGTCTAAGGCTACAGGTTTAGATTATACTAGCTATGCTGTAGCTTTGAAAGAGGTCTTTTACTGAGATCTCTTTCAAAGCAAATTTTTTTTCCAAGCAATATACTTATTGCTCAGTTCTTCATGCGTCGGCCTGTAATTCCTATTATACCTAGTTTCTTCCATCTGATAAGTATTGTCATTTCAATAAACGTAAACTGAGACATTTCATTATGTTACACAAAAGCAAAACTGATACATTTTAAACCAGAACAATAAACAGAAACCTGCACATCTATGGAACAAATTTTCAACAGTGCGTAAACTTCCGATTCTCTCTCAAGAATGAATCTAACACTCTGCAGCGATGTTTTTGCTGTCAGAACCGTTTTCACCGTAAGGCAAGACTGGGCAAGAAAGGTCAGAAAAATTAATTTCAAATCAAATAACGAAAAAATTAAGCCAGTGAAGAGAAAAATAAAATAGAGGAAAAATTAAAACACCCTACTGTTTTCAAAAGCACACAGAACATTTACTTATAAGTCTTTACTTGCTTTGACGAAAGTAGACATTTCCTCTGCCAATCTCAAAACTAAAGCACTCGTAACCGAGTACGAAAGGGAAACAAAGATGATCTTTAGTCATCTCTGCCGAGTGCTGGAGTTGGGCATGCCCGCCTGCTTACGATCATATTAAGACTTCGTGCCATACCTCCCTCAGTCACTCTTTTTGTTTTTGTCCCTGCACATCATCTGTCAGGCGTCACTTGTATTGAGTGGTGCTGTTGATGTTTCTTAGTTCTACTATTATTTCCTGTGGATGTTTGTTCACGTATTCACAAGGTAGAATTTTTACTTTTCTTTCAGCATATATAAAAGGTAAGTGGAGATCATCATACTCATACATAAAAGTGAGTTTGTGACTTGCTGTAAGTCCATCTCTGTGTATTTGACACTCACAGCACGAGAAAAGAACTACTGTTTTTTCTGAAACAAATCAGCTGTGGTTTTCCTACAGTTTGACCTGAACACAAATAATAATCAAGAAGAGATTGTCATGACTTGTTTATCGAAGGGACATAATAGCAGATATTACGTGACTTCTGCGTACATTCTGTTGTCTCAGTGTAGTCAACACATTAGTGTATTCTGCAATCTCTGTGTTACTTATTGCACTTTAATTTTACACTAGTAACGTGCGAAAGGTTATTTTCTGCTTTAAAGCGCACAGATTCTAGGCTTCGTGCACTGTTAGGTAAAGAGCTTTTAGAAGCATTCGCTAACTTGAACAGAGACACAGAGACTATTAATAACATTGATGTTGTATTTCTTGACAACGTTATAAATAAGTTTGTCACGCCATCCAGAAAGTTAAAGAAGTTGTTGACTGATTAGTCAAGTTCCAACAAAATTCACCAGTTGCGATAACATCTTAGGTACGACCTACCTTGATGCTTCGACATGTTTCTTATCAGTATAGCATAGTTTCTAAATTCAAGGAAAAATTAATTCGCACCTGAAAATAGTTCCACATAGTTATTAGTCAATTTCTTGGAATAAAATAAAATAAGTAATTGATGCCAAATGTGGTTGCACTGGCACATTCGGTTAAGTTGTGTTTTAAAATGTTCAGAAGTTTCTTCCTGCTTCAATTATTTTGGGAAATTTCAAAAAAATGAGTGCATCTGTTGTCGTTAATCAGTTTTAAAGGAACTGAGGAGAAACCGTGAAAATCGGGGACACTCCCCAGAATACGAGGACTCCTGGTCACCTTACTTTAGTGATTAAAAGTATAATAAGAGATTTGATTTACGTTGGATGTTGGTTGTTGTGGTGGGAGGGAGGGGGAAGATACCGGAGAGGTCGATGGTACTAAAAAATACAGGGCGTCGTTTTTCAGTTCTCGCTTAGGCTGTAAAAACACTAAGTAATGGCCTGTTTGCTGTCTAGCTGAAAACGTGTGCAAAGCATTGTCTCGCAACCATAGCTCTCTCTTCCGCCAGCAACGCTGTTACCAGTTGAGCTGTCCGCGTCTGTCTGCTGTCTAAACTTAAACTCCAGTCTCAAGCTTCATAAACTTTCATTTTCGGTTCTATAAATGTTTCCGGGAAGTTATTTACTCAACACTGTTGCCAAAAGGTAAAGAGCTGAGTTCGTATACGAGGGGGGTTCGAATGTAACGACAATTTTTTTCTGGAAGTCAACATAACGCTGGTTTCTCGTCCTCCCGCTAGGTGCTTTCACTAAACAGTACTTTATATGAGTTGCCCTAGCGGTATTGGTGTGGAAGCATTATTGTGGTCAGTGTGACTGACTGCAAGCGCTGTTTCACGTGTTCGGTGAGTTTCCAATGGCAGCCGCTAAATACCAAAGTGCTAACATCACGTTCTGTTCTCTGTCAGGGAACAGCAGTAGGATTGCCACAGCGCTTCGGAAGCCTTATGGGGAGGAATACTTCAGCCAGGGAAGTGTTTACGAGTCGTTTTCTCTTTTTAAAAATAGTCAGACGTCACTTGAAAACGAATCACGACTGGGGCGTCCGTCGATTTCCAGAACGGACGACCACATTCAAAAAATCCATTTTAAGTTCACATTTGACTGTCGTAAAACAATCGATGAACTGCTGAAAATGAATGGAAGATCCTGGAGTACATGCCAAAGAAGTTTGACTGAAGACTAAAGATGAAATTTGTTGCAGAAAAATTAGTCCAGTGTGTCCCTTATGACGAACAAAGACCAAATTGTTTGGTTGTGTGCTGAGAATTGAAAAAACAGGCAGAAAATGATTGCGAATTAACGCAAAAATGATGACTCGTGATGTTATGGACACGATACAGGAACCATGCAAAAATGCTGCCAGCTGAAGTCTCCTTCATCACCTATACCAAATAAGGTGAAGCAAGTGAGATCCTATGTGAAGACAATGTCGCTTTGTTTTTTCGGTAGGAAATCGTCCACCAATAATTCGTTCCCCAAGGTACCACAGTTAACCAAAGTTTACACCTTGATGTGCTAAAACGGTTAAGTTACGCAGTGAGATAGGATACTGTCCACCATTAATTCGTACCGCAGGGTATGACATTTCAGTGAGAAGGGAACGACCCCTATTGTGGCAATCAGGAGATTGGCTTTTGCATCACAACAGCGGCCCTTCGCAAGCAGCACTGTATCTCAGGTAGTTTTTTTGCCAAAAATTAAATGGTAACGGTTTCCCACCTAGCCCCAGTCACTGCGCTTGGCCCCCTGCGAACTTTTTTTTTTTTTATTAACCAAGAATGAAAAGAAATGAGGAAGAATTTTCAAGATGTAGAAGATGTGAGAAGAAAATTTCTTGAGCTGCTAAACAGCGCAACTTCAGTCGAATTTCCAACGTTGGAAAAACTTTTAGGACGTACACTATTTTGAAGGTGTTTCCTTTTTGAAAATGCTCTGTCAAATGCACGATATTTTGTAAAACAATTCTCGTTATTTTTGCGTCCAACGCGTATGGTATACATAGTTTTAACACGCCTGGAAGTAACATAAGCTATTGCCTGCTTTTGTAGATGTCCGTCACGTACTGAATGCGTGAATGTTTATGTGACTGAATTCAATGCCGTCAAGTGAAGACGCTGGAGATACTACCAACCTTTTCTCTGTTGAGGTTTGTCCCGCGACAGTCTCTGCTATTTTTACAGAGACGTCACCGACGAGATTTGCTTTAAGTGTACAGCCGAAGCTATCATCTGTTATCCTGAAATGTAGAGCCGTGAGAATTGCAATACAGTACACAATATGGGTCATACGAAAGTGACTTGATTTGTCATCTTGTTTCTATTATCAAACACAACATCTGAATTCCACATCTGGTACTCTTCCCTTTCCCTAATGCTAATAGATCATCATCCAACACATCTTCAGTTATCCATTTTTCTACGTATTATTCTCCTCAGCAACTTGGACGCATGAGGTGTTAATCTGATTCTGCGATAGTTCTCTCACTTGTCGGCTCTTGCAGTCTTCCTAATTGTATGATGTTTTTTCGAAAGTCTGATGATATATCCTCAGTCTCATACATCTACATCTAACTACATCCATATGGATACCCTGCCTAACAGAGAGTCATCGAATCACCTTGACAATATTTATTATCTATTGTTCCAATCTCGAAGACCGCGCGGGTAAAACGAACACTTGTATTTTTCCGTGCAAATTCTAATGTCCCCTACTTTGTTATGATTATCGTTTCTCCCTATCTAGGTAGGCGTCAACAAAATATTTTGAATTTGGAGAAGAAATCTGGAGATCGAAATTTCGTGAGAAGGTTCCACCGCCACGAAAAACGTCATTGTTTTAGTGGTGACCACCCTAAATCTTGTATCATGTCAGTGACAATGTCTCTCCTATTTCGCGATAGTACAAAACGTGCTGCTCTACTTTGAACTTTCGCAAGGTACTTCGTTTATCCTATCTTGTAATGATAACAATCAGCGCAGCAGTACTCCAAATGAGGACACTCCAGTGTGAATAACCGTTTTCTTGTAATTTTCAGCAATGCTATTAGCAATTCCGATTGAAAGTTATCTATCCCTTCTGTCTTATTTCATTTTAAGTCATCGAGAGCTCTTCTAAGTTCTCATACTGGATCTCCTATCTCTTCTCTATCTCGTCATCAGACCGCTTCTCATCCTCATAGAGGCCCTCAGTGTACTTTTTCGACATATCCGCTCTCTCCTCTGCTTTTAACAGTGGATTTCCCTTTGCACTATTAATGTCACCACCCTTGATTTTAATTTCACCGTTGGTTATTTTGACTTTTCTGTATTCTGAGTCGGGTCCTTCCGACAGTCATTCCTTTTCCTTATTCCTTCATATTTTTCATGTAGCCATTTAGCGTTAGCTTCCCTGCACTTCCGGTTTATCTCATTCCTAACTCATTTGTATTTCTGTATTCCTCAGTTTCCCCGACATTTTTGTACTTCATTCTCTTGTCAACCAACTGAAGTATTACTTCCGTTACTCATGTCTTCTTCACAATTACTTTCCTTGTAACTACGTTTCTCTCTCCAATTTCAGTGACTGCTCTTTTCAGAGATGTTCAATCCTCTTCAACTAATATACCTAGTAAAATATTCACTATTGCAGTATCTATAGCTTCTGAGAACTTGAAGCGTATTTCTTTATTCCGTAGTACTTCCGTACCCCAATTCCTTGCGCATTGATTCTACCTGATTAGCCCCTTAAAGCTCAGCCTCGTCTTCATCATAAATAAATTGTAATCTGAGTCTATATATACACCTGGGTACGCCTTGCAGTCTTATATCTAATAACGGAATATCTGTCTGACAGTTATGTACTCCAACTAAAATATTCCTATACTTCCCCGGCTTTTCCAAGCGTATCTCCTCCTCTCGTGATTCTTGAACAGAGTATTCCCTGTTACCATCTGAAATTTATTGCATAACTCAATTAGTCTTTCTGTTCTCTGATTATTACTACCAAACCCACTTCTGTAATGCTTTCTTTTACTCCTTTCCTCAAAACCGCATTCCATTTCTCCTTGAGTATTAGATTTTCTTCTCATTTTACGTTCTAAATTACCCGTTCGTAATGAATAACGATCACCTGTTCGTGGACCATGTGGCATCCCTTAGCGTGGAAAGAACCTACATCGTGAAAGAAATTGCATAGGGATAGTCTTCTACGTTCCACTGTGTTTCTCGTCACAAACATCGTTCGTATACTATTTGCAAACAACAGTAGAAAGTTAAACACTCCTTAATAATGTATTAAAATAATGATCTCAAAATTTTTTGACTTTCCAATCTACTGTAAACTCAGTCTGTAGTATTAATTCCCATCTTAAATTGTTTTGTTAATGATCACTTTCGTCGAAGATCAAAAGTGACATTTTTGAGCTAGTACTTAAAGTTGGCGAAAATCGTATATTACGATAAATTGTTTGGTTTCCATATGTTTCGGCAGCATGTTGATGACGCATAGAAGTTCTCGTACAATGCAGTCGCCGTACCCATCCCGAATATTCCGATTGCCTAGCACTCCATTGCCGAGCCGCTGCAATTCGGTTCGCGTGACGTGTGAGTTGAGGGCAACAATTGATGTAGTTTTTTTATCTTCGCAGATGTTCCGCAGAGCCCTCGCCTTCTTCTGTCTCCCTTGTGGGCGGGAGACAGACAGCGAAGATCTTCGTGTCATCGCGGTCTGCGATGAGGACGCTGACCCTGTAGAGTTCAGCCCACAGGTGAGCAAAGCTGAGGAGTATGAAGAACGTAACATTCTCGTTTAGGGCAATCCATATTCTACATATAACAGTCACTAGCCACCACATTACATTGCAGATTATCGTGAGAAATTTTGCATTTTCCAAATCTGTCACAGTTACTGATAGCTACAAACGTGCCATCAGCTTGTGACACTTCTAGGTATCTCTACTCCACCACGCTCTTATAAAATTTTACGGGGATACCTTCTTACCACTGCGTTGGCTCGGAGAGTCGTCAGATGTGATGGAGGAGCCACTCGCCACAGATGAACCCATTTTACACATCTGGCATCAGTACTGCCCTCGTAAGCTAGGTCTCGCCATTCTCACATATGTTTACACTTCAGTCAGATTCCGTCTGAGGTCATTTAACCCGTATGGGGTATACTATGAACACGAGAATGCTAAAGTTGCTCTTCAGGTCCTTCATTGGCAAAAACTAATCATTTATTAATTTACGCCTAGTTTTGGCGGATAAATGACAAATCCTCTAGGCAAACAGCTGACGAATTCCGTCGTCCCAACAATGTCCTGCTGGAGTAGAGTCCTGGAGCACGTTAAAGTAGCCACTCCAAATTACAGTTTTTGTAATCATTATGCTTTGTGGTCAGCATACATACCAATCATTTGTAGAAAACATTGATCGGTTTGGGAAAGCCCATCGATCCGTTTTCATGGGAAAAGACGTTTTTCGTTATTTCACGGACGAATGACTGCATAGGCGTCTGCTTGATTAGTGGGTTCTGGATAACTGCTTGTCTTACCGTGTGACAACCGACGTCGGCGTTCCTTTGACCTCAGTGTCCACCCTAGGCTGAAAATCGTCAAATACATTATTTGTGTTTCTGTTCCCTCACTAAGAAACAACACGTAAATGGAGAAGATGGAACGTAACCGTAGAGTGATACCAATACTCAGTCCAAAGTTAACATTGGCGGAACAGTGTACTCGCCCTGTACTCTGTCGTGTTTTCTAGGAGTGCCTTTAACTACTTTGTGTATTCAAGTACTCTTTCCCGCAACGAAATATAAAGCTGTCAGCACAGCGTATTAAGCTGATAGGTATATAATTCACACAGCAGCACGCTTTAAACACTAGGCTCATTACAACAATTCCTGTTATAACTTCTTAGGTCGACGGGAAAAGTAACGTAATTCAGATAAATACCCAAGGCTTTCATAAAACAGGTTAAAGTAATTGTATGAGTCTATAGTAACGTAATACTAAATTGGTTCAAATGACTCTGAGCACTATGGGACTTAACATCTGAGGTCATCAGTCCCCTAGAACTTAGAATTACTTGAACCTAACTAACCTAAGGACATCACACACATCCATGCCCGAGGCAGGATTCGAACCTGCGATCGTAGCAGTCGCGCGGTTCCAGACTGAAGCGCCTAGAACCACTCGGCCTATACTAAATTAAAAGTAGCCTTTACTGTAAAACGTGAATGCCATAAATTGTGGTAAATTATTAGGAAAGAAATTAAATAAAATCAATGACTGATACCATGACAAAGAAACCGAAACGTCCACAGGAGTACAACGTGGTGCGACTGCAGTTCCGTTGGGCGCCAGGTCAAGAGGGAGGAGTTGCTCCGAGGGCTCGTGAGCCGCAGAAGACGCTGATGTCAGCTGATGCTGCGGACGTCAGCGCTGAGGAGCTTCCTGGGCTACAGGACTCGCAGCAGGAGGGGCGTGAGATAGGAAAGGTAAGGCAGCATTGTGATTAGCAGGGAGAACATGAGGGCTGAAACTACTTGAATAGTCAGAGCAGTCTGATTCCAGTTCTAAGATTGTACGTATTGTGGAGTCAGGCGTTCATCTATCTCATATTTATTCGGAATGCCTCTCGATTGGAACACGACCGCGAAAAAGGAACATAGAGCCGGTAGATCACGTTAGCGGAAAGAGCTTAAAAAGAGAATCACTGAATTACAGTTCTACGTCACTGCCACGGCATTCTAGTTGACATAAAATTTTAATGTAACAAAGGGATCAGATGATTAGGAAAGAAATATTTTAATTAGGACGAAATACAAACGTAAAAAATTAGTTTTTCACCATTTCTTTATTTCTGATTGTGTGTATTATTATACTAAAGGGGGATAGGGACTGAAAAATATAAGAATATTAATGTAACGGGAAATATTATCTAAAACAGAACGAAGACATATGATTCTTATTTCAAAGTACACATCCCTGAAACAAGCTGTGCTGTGTAGCTCCACCCCGTCTAGTGTAACTTGCTAGGAAGCTGCTAGGTGATTGAGGAGAAAGTAAACTGAAATCATCGTCGGATAACAAGAAGGTCTAATAGATAGTAAATATACTCATTAAATTAGACAAATTTCCGTTAACGACTCTGTTCTCCACTGCGGAACAACCTGTCTGGATTGTTACACGGAAATACAGAAAGATTTCAGCACTATTTAAAATACGGAATTAAATGCCAGTGGTCTTTGAGAGTAGTTATATGTTTGATAATACACACCACGTATGGAAACTACGTGTCAATTATAAACATCTGGAGACTCTTATAGAGTCAAATTATCTGAGAGTAATAGCACTAGGCTTTACTCTAAACTCAGTGTTTGCCTTCTTTTTGGAATACGATTATATGAATCATAAATTCAACAGTATCCTCATGTACAGATTCTGTTCACCCGAACTCCCTTTTTCCAGACCTCTTTCTAAGATGCATCAGGAACAGTGAAGCTGTAAGTACTTTAATGTGAGCCCTTGCTTTGTGTGCAGGTGAGCGATGCGACCACTACCTCAACGGTCGCCGTGGTGCCCTCCGCCCCAGACGGTGGAGCTTCCAGTGGAGAGGAGGCGCCGCCTACAGCTCGCCGCAGACGCGGCTGCCGCCGTTGCTGGGCGGAAAGGCTGGGCCACAAAGTGCTGGTGCGGCCCCAGGGTCGCCGGGGCTACCGTCTCAGTAGGGACTGAAACTTTTTCGTTTGGAAGAAGAAATAAAATTATACAGGAGCTACAAATATTAGGCAACAGTAAGATATAGCTCCGGTGCATCTGGCAAGGATATATAGTTCCAGAACAGCAATGAATCAGAGGGCTACTAAACTTTCCATGAGATGATATGCTGTAATAATATTTGGTTGGGCAGTAATGAGAGAAAATTTCACAGTGTGGTCGACAACATAGCTCTAGATGGAATTGAGATGCGGCCTCAAAGAAGAAAAATTAGGGAGAGAAGTAGATCAGAGGATTTGGAATATATAAGATGTTTACAGTAAACGAGGCAAGACAGGATTTGACATGAAGAGGTACGGAGACAAATCGGGATAACGTGTTCAGTACAAAAACTTGAGAGAACGGTGTGCTTCAGTGGTAGGGGCACACACACAGGAAATAACGTTAGATGGTCAAGGAAGAGCTTGAACTGGAAAGCCGCCTGGAAGGAGGAGGACAGGAAGACCGGGGAAAAATGCATAGAAGAAGCAATGGCATTTGGAAATATGAGACGGACGACTGGAATGGAAGCAACTTCTGGTCGTCGAAAACCGATACCATCTAGGGTGAAACGCCGAAGGAGAAGAAGAGAAAAAATTTTTTGTTGTTCATCTTCGACATTTTTGATTCTTTAACTCTGCAGCTTAACAAATGATTAGTTGGTGGAATAAAGGGAAATTTTCAAAATTATTCCTCACTATTGTTTGATCATTTCATTCTAATAATGTTTGTGCTTCATGATGTTATTCGTCACTGTTTTATACATAAATGAACCTTTTGCTTAGCAGTTAATTAAGTTTCCCACAAGCGTTTCAATGGAGATATCGCATAAAAGTTTGTTCTTGATTTTCGTAAAGACATTTATAGAGATTCTCACTGTTGCTAGTTCATGAAAATGTGCTGCTATTGAACATTTTTATGAGGCGGCAATGGCTGAGAATTTATTTACTGACGGCACCTGTTAGGTTGTTGCTGATGCTAGACTCCGATAAACGGAAACATGTAAATTAGTGAACAACTATCAATTTACGATCCGAAAACCGTGCAGTTTACAGTCAAAACCTACGGTGACTTTGAAATGAATCGCGAACCACATGGAGGTATAGAAAGAAGGTATTACAAGAAAATTGTGAAATGATGCAAGATATCTTTACCACGTGCACAAATAAACGTGAAAAATCGCTATTAGTGAACTAAAACAATGTACTTTTTTTCAAAGTTAGTGTAGATCTGTGATAGGTCTCTGCTGTTAAAATATTGTAGCGTTTAAACAGCATTGTAATTGGTATGTTTGCTGGATGACAGGTTCGAGTACGTGTACTACAAATTATGGAAAAGGAATGCAGATCACACAAAATATATATACTAACAATAGAGATGGTTCTCCATAATGCCTAGGATATCTTGATAGTTTACAGAAAAGTGCCTCTATCCACACACACACACACACACACACACACACACACCGCTCATAAGAAATGCTATAACTGCAAACGATTAATTCTAGCTGTGAGAATTACAAGAGATAACTGATCACGCTGCACCATCAGTCTCTTGCAAAAAATATTCAGTTATACTGGGTAATGGCACAATGACAATTTTCGCATAAAATTAGTCTGAGAAGGATCACTACCTTTATAACGTATGTGAACCATATTTTCGGGTTCTAAATAATCCAGGCCGAAGAGAATCTTAAGCTGAGTATTTTCACATAAGGGCCTTCGGTGGAAACTAATATTTCAGTGACCTGTTTGGTCATAGCTTTTTTAAATGACACAGGATCATTAGAGAAGTCACTGGGATTATTTTGTGAAACTCAAGTGCCAGTAATTATTTATTGGTACCATTAAATTCCAACTACCTACTATAAAATACCAACGTCACCAGTAAACATTTTCTGTAACGTGTCAGAAGACCTACGGGCCACAGTACTTAAAGGAACATCTTGAGATACAAGAAAAGAGACACAAAATACAGTCCACGTCTAACTAAGGCGGCAGTATTGTCTGTAATGTTCCGGCATTTTCACAAGGTACAGCCTTATACAGTTTTCCTTTGCTTTCTAAAAATAATATTCCTATCTCAACGTCCATTATAGTTTTTCTCCCGCATAGGAAATCCCGTCCCCAAATACAAAAACTGATAATTTATTCAGTACCAAGAAGGTACTTCTGGTTTACAACATCGACCTGTATTTCATACTTTACAGTCTGTGACTGAACCCCAAAACCACCAATACCATTACATTTTTGAACGGGGAAAACTGGAATCTTACTTTTCAAGCTACGCTGTTTGTACAAAATTTAACTTAACATTTATGCCAGGTAAACTTTGGTGCATCCTGTTTATTTAAGCCATTTTGCTATTGACCTGATACATGTCGCAAAGATTTTTTTATCCCTTTCCGCGAGTTTTGTATCTCGTTTTGCTCCCTTTCTCTGTCCTTTTCTTCCTGTCTCTTTGCCTTTCTTTACCTTTCTCCGCTATTTAAGCGAGTCGCCGACTATTCCTTTCCTCCTCTCTCTTTTCCTTTTCTTTATCTTTCTCTGCTAATTTAGTGAGTCACCACTTATTCCTTTCTTTTGTTTTTTGTCTAATCTCACTGGAAGAGCCGTAAACGGATTGAAGACATCTGCCAGACAGGCGCTTCGTCTGATTTTGCAATTGATTCTATGTGTTCCCCAATCTTTTCGAGTAGAACTGTTTCCGAATTAGGTACACAATGTTTAATAACCGAGGAAGAGGGACCTGGGTTCGATCATTCAAGATTATTGACTTTGTTTGTTAACTGCTGGCATACGTATGCTTTGTTTCGTTGCCATCAAAACTTGCTAAATTTTCTCGTGATCCCTGGTAATTATAATGTACTATTGTCAAACATCCCAATAAACTCTCTCAACAAATCTATTCCCTATGGATGTCAACACACGCCTAACCGGGAAATTCGCACTGTTGTACCTACTTAGCACTAATTACAAAATATCTTGCCTTGAAATAATTAATGGTCTAAGTTATTGTCTACAACTCATTAATATGAAGATGTTATGCAGAAGGTATGTTTTCAATTACTAGCGTACTTACCTTTCGTATTCGTGAGCAATACCACCAGCAGTACTTCAGTATTCAGATAAACCTTCGCTGATAATATATTGTCAGTGAAGTTACGTTACAGTTATGAATTAATTCAAGACAGGAGCATGAAACAAAAAGAAGCACAGATTAGTTACAAAAAATTTTGCAATGCACATAATTAAATAATTACATTTCACTAATTGTTCGTGATTTTACAACTAATAAAGTTCTCAAATAAACAATAATTACCAATTATGTGCTTTGTTGTTTTAGTCCTAGTTGTTTTATATTAATTGGAGATCTCCGAATATTTCTCCGCCGTTTTAATGAATTCTTCCTTCTCTCTACATTGGATCAAACTCCGTTTCTTCTGCGTAGGTAAGAGTAGATTCAAAGTCTTCTCCGTCGTGTTATTGTATTTTCAAAATCTTTTCTGTGGTTTCGAGCTGGACTTCGAATAGCCTTCATGTCGTGCTCCGCGGCAGAATGTTTCAGTGTATTTAATGTGGTGTTTCCCGGCTATCTTTTTACGCTCGACGTGCTTACGTTGCTTCTTTCTTGTTCAGTTCCATTAGTGGATTTTATTATGAAGCACACATCAATGTACCTCAGAGGCAAGTAAGAAGACAGAACTATCCAGGATCCAGGTTAGATACAGTCACTGTTGTCGTGAACTAAGCGTCGTTGATTTATTTCTCTGATAGAAAATAATCACAGATAAAAATGACTTTTATTACCTGGTTCTACTGTCTTTGACCTGGCAAACTGAAATGTACTTTAGTTATTTTCTGAAACTAGTTTGTCGTAGCAAAAATGATTTAAATGCTTTCCTTCTACAGCGACCAGAGATGTAGGATGATTGTTAATACTGGCCGAGAACTAAACAATGGACTATCACTTGGCGTAACGTTCGTTACGTTAAAATTGCAGAAAATGAATAGCAAGCATTATTCTTACAACGCTGTTCGCTGTCTTTTCCTTTATCTTTTAATAATTTGAGTTTCTTTAACTATCTCCGAAATTTGGCTTTCTATTTCCTTAGCTGATTTAACACACTCGTGATCTTTGGAATCAATGCCGACCATACCTTTTGGAATAAATATAACAAAGCACAGTTTTAAGAATACTGATATTTTATTTGAACTTCCAGTTCACAATTACACATCACAGTGAAGCGATTTGGTTCTTACAAAACAGATCTGAACGTAGTAGTTTCTCAGTTAGAAATAAAAAAATTCCTATTTCAGCAATTTGGGAAATTCAATCCCAACGGGGGTGAAATAGTGGGTGACAATTTTTGTTTGAAAGTAAATCATTATTAAGGATCAACTTTAAGTGTTTCTAAAGTTACATCAGCGAAAATTAGTATTTGACTTCTCAGCTGTTTTTGAAAATTCAAGCCCTAAGGCGATGACACAGATGAAAAGTTTTGTGAAACATTTCATTATGAAAGTAGAATAGCTTTTGGCTCAGCAGTACATTCGGAAAAGCGTGAAAAGTTTAGATGACGTTGCAATTTACGAAGTCAGTCTAAGAAAGCAATTTAACAGTCACCACAACAAATCAGGTTTGTCAGGACTGTATAGAAAAAGAAGATGATCTCTAGTACAACAGTTTTTCAGTAGACCTAATATATCTTTATAAAACAGTTTTTGTTGTAATTATATCACTGACTAATCATTACTGTTGATAGAATAGGAGCGAGATAGAGAAGATCCAACGGAGAGCATCGCGCTTCGTTACAGGATCATTTAGTAATCGCGAAAGCGTTACAGAGATGATAGATAAACTCCAGAGGAAGACTCTGCAGGAGAGACGCTCAGTAGCTCGGTACGGGCTTTTGCTGGTTTCGGGAACATACCTTCACCGAGGAGTCAAGCAGTATATTGCTCCTCCTACGTACATCTCGCGAAGAGGCCATGAGGATAAAATCAGAGAGATTAGAGCCCACACAGAGGCATACCGACACTCTTTCTTTCCACGAACAATACGAAACTGGAACAGAAGGGAGAACCGATAGAGGTACTCAAAGTACCCTCCGACACAGCCCGTCAGGTGGCTTGCGGAGTATGGATGTAGATGTAGATGTAGATAGATACCAAGTTTAAATGGGATTCCACGTACAGGAATATCAGTTTGACATGAGAGAATTCGGCACTGGCTGTAAGACTGGCGCAAGTAACTATAGAACCACTTATCCCCTCTCTCCATTCTTTTCCATTGAACTCATTGGGACACTTTAATTATGCAAATACTGGCAGTCATGTACAGGATCACTTGCTCTTTTGTAGTGTATAGATTTACACATTAGCAATGGGTGTAACCATTTTAAAATTCCATTAAAGAAAAACAAAAGATATCTGTGAAGACCATAAGTCTGCGCTAGCGAAATTGTGGGCGCTAGGCTAGAAGATTATATGCGAGCAAGACTGCTTTACTTGAAATAATTTTACTATAGTTTTATCGATCGCCATTTTTTTCCACGGACAATGTTCCAAACAATTTTTCCGTAGCACCGCACTCCAAAGCTTCTGTTTTCTTCTTGGCTTATCGTCTACGTTGCACATCATTACAAGGCTACATTATAGACGAATACCTTCAGAAGAAACTTCCCAATACTTAAATTTCTGTTAGGTATTAATAAATAACTCTTTTTCCGGAAAGCTTCTCTTCCTGTATTCATTCGAGATTTTATATTCTCCCTATTTCGACCATCAACATTTACTTTGGCTCTCAAACAACAAAACTCATCCATTACACTGTCTGATAAAAGAAAGTAAATCACCCAGAAAGGGAGGAGGAAACGAAATGAAGTATCATGGGTTGAGAGGGTATGTGATGTTGTTTCACTCATCACAAAATCGAGTCAAATTTGCTAGTAACTTGAAGCACATTAGTAAGACTTTACACCACCTGTGAACTGGATGTACGTACTAATTATGTTGGAATTCCAGGATGAAATAACGACAGTTTTATGAAAAGGGTAGATTGCTACTCACCATGTGATGGAGATGGTGCGTCGCAGACAGACACAATAAAAAGACTGTTAAACAAGTAAGGATTTGGTCAAATGGACTTCACCTGAAGTAGACAACACACACACACACACACACACACACACACACACACACACACACGCACCAGTGTCTGACTGAGGACTCTTAATGTAAGTTTCCATACTGTTTCACTCCTAAACACATGTGGCTAAAAATAACATTTTAGGCAGATAGTTAACGTTTCAGGTTGTTCCTGATTCAGGTGATGTAACAAAACTGAGTTGACTGAGCTTATGGCGGCATAGAATACGTATTGGCTAAAACACTACACCAAGCTAACCCTTCCAACACTCCTCAGTTGGGGCTGCCTGCCCTCAGGCGCTGGAGCAGCTATTCAGCTGAATGCATTTTGAAATCTCTCACAGGTACATTTTTAATCTGCTCAAGAGATGTGGATGGGTTGGTACTGAGGGGGTGCCGAACAGGGAGCGTGCTCCTAGAGGGATCGTTTACTGTTTTATTCGCGCACATGTCAGTGTTGCACCCCTCCAGGAGCACACCTCAGAAGGATGCAGACAGGAGGGCTGAAAAGGCATTTTCCCAGAGAAAAACTGCGGTCGCAATCCACTCCACAGAGGTCATGTCATGTCACATTCAGAGGTGTAGTGATTGGTAACAGTAAATTTGTTGTTTCATTTAATGACAAAGCCTAGCCTAAAATGTTCGCATTTAAACATTCAGAGGGGCTGTACCCCACAATGTCCTTAGAGTATGTCTGAATCGTTCAGGAGGGAGTCAACAGTGTCTGACGTAAAGAAAGCGTCTTGTTGCTCATCACATTACAAAGTGCCGTTATTGACCGCGAAATATGTGGGAATCAATTCCCGACTCAATGGTTTCATTGGCATCCTTTTTTGCCACCTCGTGTGGGCTTCTCGTGTCGATTCTGAGCTGCAGTGTGTCTGAAATATTTTCCTCATTCACCCATATCAAAACATCGTGATTTCAACGCAGGTTCTGACCTCCATCACAGAAGCGAGAAAATAATAGTTGTAATGTTGGTAAAAAGGGACGTGACAACCTTCCCATCATGTGAGACGATTCCACTGGTAGGAATTTGGTGCGAATGTGATATCGTTAAGTCACCTTATATATCACTTGAAATTCTGAGCTGCGGACTCTTTTTTTGCATGCGTCGACACCTTACTGTTTGTAGCATCTCTGAGTTCGAGGGTGATCTCGCAGGGCAGAACGCTTTTGCCCCATTACAGAGAACGGTTGTAGGCACCAATTGTATGGGTGTGCCTGAGCTGATTGGTTGCACAAAATGCTGTTATTTACAAATAAATAAATAAAACCACCCTGATCCCAACAAAACCTAGAAGGTAATCCTTTCACTATACTGAACTGACCAAGAATGATAACGCTGTTGCAATTGCTTTAGTAATAAACGGGGAGGGTGGATCTGCCATTTTTAAGCCATCCTACTGGCCTACACGAGTGTTGGAGGGAGATGATTACCCCATCTTTTTCAAGTCATCCTTTTGGGGGCAGAGTGACCTCACCTTACAACATTATCTGGACTAGAACCCTCTCAGTGGATGGAGGTTTCATTATTCCGCCATTTCTATTCACGCAATCACCCTGAAGTAGTGGGGGCGTAAGGGGAGCAAGTCGACAGGTGGTAGTTACGTCCTGACTTTGAATGTATGACGCACGAGTAACCAGAGGCGTAGGCAGAGAACACATCCCAGGAGACGGAGGTGTGACCGTGAGATATTGGCACTGATGTACTACTAACGGCTATTTTGTCATCGAAGTGTTCATCACAGTTGACATTAAGAAAACACAGCAAATGCTACACGAACTAATGAGCACTATAGCTAATCGTGTATTTCATTTCATGTGTTGTAGTGAACACCACTGCTGCATAGCTGGTATCTGTGTGTTGTTTAGAGGCTCTGCTACAACTGAGTTACCAGAACGCTGTTGGTGTCGTGAGTTACACAGATAGTTCGGTCGAAATGGTACCATCAGACGGGACCTCCTGATTGTGATGTGCTTCCATCAACCAGTTACTACCAGCAGAAACTGTTCGTCCAATTGAAATTTATCGAAATATGAAAGCAGCTAATAGTAAAAGTAAAGTATTACCTTCTTGATACACTGGGCAATTCAGAGCAGCAGGTTCAGCCACCTAATTGGGACTGTTTTTCCTATCCTTCGCCCACACTGGTGCCTTTCCTTCGCGAAATGTTCAGTGTTCTGGCATGTGTAGATGACTGTAACGGGTATGTATGTAATCTATTGTTGTGTTTGCCTGGTATGATGACGACAGAGAGGGTAGGATGAGACCTCGTGCTGGGACACAATCTACTCCTTCCGGATAGCCTGAGGACGCTGCCGACCTGAACATTCCTATCTGACGAACTGATCACTGCCAACGTGTCACGTACTCTCACTCCACGAGGCACTGTGGACTGGTTTGATATTTATTCCAGGACAGTGGTGCAGTCACTGGTGATCAGGGAACACAATGCCACCGCCCATCATATGTAGTGAGGCCAGGCAAAGGAAAACTTGGCAAAAGCGCGTCCCAGTGGTAGCCCATAACAGTACTGGTCAAGCTTGACATTGGTTAACATCGGCTATCTGTGGTGAACCTGTCTAATCAATGAGGTAAGGCCGTTGGCAGGTTATAGCAAGGCTTGTGTCGATTTTAGCATAGTGCTGACGGAGTTATTTATATTGGTGTCCTGGAATCAAACATAATCATTGTCTCAATTCATTACGTATCAACTTTCCGCTCCACAAAAAAGCACCTGAGTAGGCTAAAACACACAACAGTAATAACATCCCTCATACAGTCGGAATTTGACGTCCCGTGATTTTCATCTGGTCCCTGAAACGAAGGAACTGTTTCGTGGACGTCACTACAGTTTAAAAAAATCCAGACGGTTGTGTGGTCCTGGGTGCGAAAAGGTAAAGTGCAATTCCTCTGGGATGGCTTCATGAAACTCGTTTACCGTTGACAAAAGTATACAACATTATCTGGTGCCTTTCTCAGTAAAACGTAGCATATCTTCGAAGAGAAAATTATAACGAAACTTCTTGAACTTTATTTACTAAAATATTCCCATCTGGTCACTCCTACTGTACTTGGAAGGATTATAATCCACTTCTCATACGTGAGAGCATACAGCGGCTTGAATTACCCAGACTTAGATCACGTCCGAGTTGTATAAGCTGCTGGAGAGAAACCAGAAGCCACACACCATGTGAAACAAAGGGTCGATAGGTGATGCGGTGAAATGTTTTCTCTTCTCACTGTGTAGGAAGCCTCAAGCTCATGCTTTGCAGTGTCTACACCAGCTGTATCTTTTGACGAGCGGTCGTCAGAAAGGGGTGTGTTAATTGGTGGCTTCAATACCCTAAACCAAGAAGATGGTTTTGCTTAGGATAGTCTGGTGATATCACATAGCATTAAAATTTCGAAGGCTTTTCTATTTCTGGCATGCAAGGAAACAGTCTTCTGTAATGAGGATAAAATGATACATCCCGCTTTTTACACAATATGATTTAACACCATCACTCTGCCAGAGCCGCCGGCCGGGGTGGCCAAGCGGTTCTAGGCGCTACAGTCTGGAGCCGCGCGACCGCTACGGTCGCAGGTTCTAATCCTGTCTCGGGCATGGGTGTGTGTGATGTCCTTAGGTTAGTTAGGTTTAAGTAGTTCTAAGTTATAGGGGACTGATGACCACAGCAGTTAAGTCCCATAGTGTTCAGAGCCATTTTTTCTGCCAGAGCCAACAAGTCTTTCCCGCTGACCTTCATTTTCTTCCAGTTCCATTAAAGTTCGTCGGACTATATTATGACTGGAAATGTAATGGATATCTTCATGTTCTAACGATATAATCTCTCATGCTGCGACGTTAAACGTTATATTGGATCATTAGCTCTTAAAAGGGCGTCCATTGTACATTGGCATCCCCATACGAGCATGTAAAGTCAGACGCATTTGAATTGCCGAGATACTCAAACCAGAAGCCCCTTCCTTTGGCCCTGACCAAGGTATAGTATGTGAGCCACAGTATCCTTTTAGAAACAACGCATCTCCACAGCAAACAGTATTGTGTGGATTGCAGTAGGACTCAGTGTCTGCATCATTTAAGTATGGAAGCTCGGAGTTCTTGGGCAGCAGTAGTAAGGGATCGCTTTCCCCCAACTAGGGATGGTGATGACTTTATTGTTTCAGTCAATGTGGAATCTCACCAGTATAAAAAATCTATGATTTATAAGTACGTTATGGCTATCGCAAATATGTTACCACTGGGTACATTGATAAACCAGTGTATCTACTGGGTAATAAAGTAGAACTAGCTCTGTACCGTTGTCGATTTTTCCGCCACCAAGACACGAGGTAAGATATGCTACATAATATGCTATGTATGAATGTTAATGATTTTATAGTAGTAACTATTGGGTACAAAACTACAGTGTGTCTGCTATGTGTGTTTTTTTGTTGCAAGAGCAACGAAGACGTGGGGTAAGAGGTTACGCCTGTTCTTCACGCGCACGGTAATTTCATGCCGCTATATTAAATCTTCACCAGATCGACGACCGAGATGCTTGAAGCCATGTCAGATCTCCTACGGTTACTACTTCTAATAAATGAACAAAAACAATTTATAAAAATTCTAATTTTGGTTTCAATGATGTTAATAGTTTATGTTCTGCCCAATGTTCATTATGACCATTTTCTTAACAGCAGGTTTGTCCGTCTTTGGAACGGAATACATCACTGATTCTGCGTATCAGGGATCCGACATTTTGTTGGTAGGTTTGTGGGGGTATGTGACATTGCATCTATACGCACAGATCATGTAATTCGCGTAAATAACGGGCTACTGAGATGCGTACGCAGTGATGGCGCCCAATAACGACCCAGATGGGTTCTCTGGGATTTACATGAGGCGAATTTCGTCTTCGAGACATCAGCGTGAGTTCACTATAATGCTTCTAGAACCACTGTAGCACGGTTCTGGTTCCGAGACATGGACAATGATACTACTGAAAGATGACATCACCGTCGGGAAAGACATCAAGCTGTCAGTGCGTCTTCCATTACTACCACAGGTCCCATGCAAGCGCAGGAGAATGTCTCCTATAGCATAATAATGCTCCCACCAGCTTGCGCCTTTGTTGCACTCCTCGTTTCGAACCACTGTTCACCTCGATGACGGCGTTTGTGGAGGCGACCAGCGACATGTGTAGCAAAAATGTGATTCACCCGAAGAGCCAACACGTTTTCATTATAATAATAAATGAAAAGTACCAGTTTGCTTTTCTTCTACAATATTATTTTTATTGGTAACCGGTTTTCGGCTTACAAGGCCATCATCTAGTAAACAAGTTAAAAGGTATATCTGTCTCACACAGTGATAAATTAGTATCCTTTGATGTCAGCTGTTTGTTTTCTAACATACCAGTAGTAGAATGTATTGACATCCTAACAGAGCTGATGCACAAGTCTAATGTCAATCCTGTGGAATTGAATGACTTGAGACTGGCCACACAGACCTGCCTTGCACAGAACTATTTCCAGTTCCAAGGCACCCTTTATAAACAATTAGATGGCTTAGCTATGGGTTCCCCTCTTAGTCCACTGTTGGCTGAAATATTTATGGACCATTTTGAACAAAATGTTCTAAAAACAGAACCTTTGAGTGCAAACGTCAAATACTGGTTTAGATATGTAGATGATGTCCTGTGTATGTGGACTGGTACTAGAAGACAACTCAAAACATTCTTGAAAAACCTAAACAGTCAACATAAAAATATCCAGTTCACTATGGAAATTGGCAACAAATCCATAAACTTCTTAGATCTCACCATTGACATCAGTACACACACACATTGTTTCAAAATTTACAGAAAAACAACAACTACAGACACAGTAATACCTTCTTGCTCACAACACCCCATAGCTCACAAACATGCAGCTTTCCACTCAATGGTACACCGTCTCATATCCATCCCCATGTCCAGAGATGATTTTAAAGCAGAGTTAGATACAATAAAATTTATTGCCTCAGTCAACGGCTACAATCCAGTTCTTATTGACCACATCTTGCACAGGAAACAAAAACGGAAAATTATACCCCTCCTCTATGCCCCACCTGCTTCCCCATCCACTGTCTGCAAGAAATGATGTACTCTACCATTTCTAGGTCAGGTATCACAGACTGTAGCCAAAGCACTGAAATCCTGCAAGTATAGGGTTTCCTACTATGTCAGGAACACTACAGCCCAGTGTGTTTTTAATAGCAAAGACAAGATCCAGTTATTAGCCAACAGTGGGGTATACAAAACCACCTGTTCTGATAGTGATAAATTTTACATTGGTCAGTCAGGCAGAGACATATCAACTAGGCTGGCTGAACATGAACGCAGCTGGAGGTTGCAGAATTCAGACTCTGCATTTGCTGAGCATGTACTGAGTGAGGGTCACAACTACCAGCCAGTGTCCCATGTACTTCACTTAGCAAACAAAGGCCATAAACTCAACCTGCTGAAAGCCCTGGAAATTAACAAACATCTTGCTCACAGTCCAGATCTCATCCTAAATGACCAGACACAACTCAACACTTCCCCTCTCCTAAACTTCATACAATCATCTTTGTTGTTCATTACTTCCCACACTCTCTCTTCCTACATATTCCCATTTTCCCGTAGTCATTAAGTTGTTTTATTTGTTGCAGTTATCTTTGTATTCCACATATGCTGTAGTTTCAATAGTTGAGGGTTTGCTTTTAACTTGTACTTGTATTACTGTTCATGTTTAACTCCTGTTGTAGTTGTCTCATCAAATACTGTTCATATTTTACTTTGCTCATTTATTTAATGTAAACTGGTATACAGCCACTGCTTTGATTATAATGTTAATGTTAAAATGCAGTACCACCACACTCTCAAACTGTAGGTTCCCTCAACACCTCAATTTTCCTGCATTTACTAATTTCTTTTTATCTTATTGACTGTTCAGTTTTTACTATTTCATTGCAAAGATGTTACTCACTGTATGTTTCTACTTCACTCTAGATGTGTTACTTCTCTTCCAATGTTGTCTGCTAACATTTAACTTCTTTGGTGATAATACTCAGTAAATGTCTGAAGATGGCCTTGTAAGCCGAAAACCGGTTAGCAATAAAAATAATATTGTAGAACAAAAGCAAACTGGTGCTTTTCATTTATTATTATAATGTTGTTCTTCCAAGAACCGACGGAAGATTCTGTTAATACGTTTGCATTATTCGACGTACAAATCACAATGGTCCCTTGCCCACTACAATCGTAACTGAGAATGTTACTGGGTCAACATGACAACACGTAGGGTTGTTCTGTGCGGGGCTCCCTGTTCAATGATATACTTATGATGAACAGTGTGCTCCGAAACACTTATGCGCGCATCAGCACCGTGCACTGTCGGCAGAGATATATCACAGATCACCATCTATCCTACTTTAGAGGCAGACAAACCTCCCATCCCCACGTTCTGGGAAGAGTCGTAGACTTTCAACCAATCAACGTGGTAGTTTCACGGTCCTACCTCTTTCCACATATGTTTACGACAGTAGCACGCAATCATTTCACCAATTTCTCCATTTTCGAGTTACTCGTTCACAGCTCTGCGTAATAATAATCTGCCCTTTGTGAAAGTCGCTTATTTCAATGCCACCACTTGCATCCCATATTTTCGCTACGGTGATCCCCTGTTCGTGTCTGCTCCGTTTACATACTTTTGTGGCCGCGCCACGTGCCTGAAATGGCACCAGGCAGCATTAAACGTCGTGATAGGCAGTGGTCGCAATGGTTTGACTTATCAGTATATATACCCTCCGAGTCATATCGTCTTTCTTAGACTCTCAGGTTGTGCTCAATAATATCCAAGAGTGCAGTATGGTGACGCCAACTGATAGCTGTGAGGACAAGATATTTGCAGTTCAATAAGAAACAGCCAGCCTCCATCAGCAGGCTCCAGGCTGAACTGTACTCTGCTGGAAGCCAACTTGGCGCCATCATACCACTGTCTCTTGCTGGGCGACTACCCACTGCTGATGGCCACCTTCCTGGTAGGCCTTGAGATAGAGCTGGGGCCACCTACTTGACCAGCTGCACTGCTGCTGTCTACCGGACCGTGCAAGCCTACATTGATACAGTCCAAAGCCCAGAAAGGAGCAAACCTTCGTCCTCAGTCATGCTGGAAGCCATGGGTTGGCACCGCATTGGAAAGAACGACTTCATTCACTGTGGGTCACACACATATCCAAACTCAGTACGTTCCAGGTTCACATTTTAAGACCATATGTTTTTTCTCATCTCAACTTCTTTTTTTCCTGAGGGGGTTATACTTGTTTACAATGACTGGAATTCTATCTTCTTCCATACGTTTCAGATGTTGCCTCGATTTCTTCCTGTATTCTTCCACTGTATGGTTTAAGTTAAATATCATTAATTCTTATTGTATATTCTCATTTCCCGTAAGATTCCTCCTTGAGCAACCTTTGACAAATGTTAAAGACCTCATTTCAATCGGCTTTGTGCTCCTTTTTTCAGTCTAAGGTTCACTGCCACAGAACAAGACAGACATTACTCTTGACTGATAGACACAAACCACTACTGACACTCACATCGATTAAAATATCATACAAACTGCCGTAAACAATGAACATAACATAGCAACTGCAACCTCATAGCGTCTCTGACCACCCGCCAAAACTACAATCTGTCAAATATGACTATAAAACACCAAATTATAAAAATCACGAGGAAGGACGATTAACAACAGCAACAAACCACATAACAGATGACAGCGTCAGTGTCTTCAAACTAGACCACGCTGTAATAGTATACAGAGTGACTACTTATTTTTATGTACCAGTATATCCTTTTTCCTAAAGAATGGGGTGCAAGTTTTAGTTACTTACACGTCGCAACCTACCTTCCCATTCATTTCTCGTTCCTCAAAAGTACCGAATACGTTTTATCGGTTGGCTTGCATTTAGATCTCCACATATTATAACATGATCTTTGTTATTTATTTTAAATACTTCGCTTTGCATGGTCTTATAAAATTGTCTGTTTTCTTCTTTTCTTCATTCTTTTGAGGTATAAACAGCTATCGTCCTATGTCCTAACACCGTGTCCCTTCTTCTTGCCAGTGTTCTCCATGTATTCCTTCAATTGCCGATGTTGCAGAGAACCTCCTCAGCCGTGACCTCATTATTCCGCTTCATTTTCAGCATTCATCTGTAGAATCACATCTCAGATGCTTCTATTCTCTTTTCCCGTTTTCCCACTACTATACAATACTGTGCTCCAAACATACACTCTCAGGAAATTGTTCCTCAAATTAAGGCCTATATTTGATACTAGTATACCTCTCTTGGCCAGGAATCGTTTTTAGCTAGTTCTAGTCTGCTTTATACGCTCTCCTTGCTTCGTCCGTCATGGATTGTTTTGCTTCCCAGTTAGCAGAATTCCTTAACTTCAACTACTCAGTGATCTACTTCGTTACCACCAAATCTGATGTTAAGTTTCTCGGTATTTTCATTTCTGTTACTTTTCATTGCATGTTTCTTCGCTTAACTCTGTATCCAAATTCTGCACACATTAGACCATTCCATTAAAAAAAAAAAAAAAAAAAAAAAGGGTGTGAAATCTTATGGGACTTAACTGCTAAGGTCATCAGTCCCTAAGCTTACACACTACTTACCCTAAATTATCCTATGGCCAAACACACACACCCATGCCCGAGGGAGGGACTCGAACCTCCGACGGGACCAGCCGCACAGTTCCTGACTACAACGCCTCTGACCGCTCGGCTAATCCCGCGCTGCCATTCCATTCATCAGACTCTGTAATTCTTCTTCATATTCACTGATGATGGCAGTACCACCACCAAATTTTGGCAATGATTTCCTTTCACGTTGAAATTTTACCCCTCTTGAGCCTTTCTTTAATTTCGGTCATTGCTTTTTCGATGCACGGTATCGGCGAAAGACTAGATCCCGCTCTTACACTCTTTGTAATTCGAATCTTGGTCTTCAAGTCTTATTGTTCCCTCATGATTGTTGTACATATTGTATTTTATCCGTGTTTCACTATAGCTTTCCGCAAATTTTCTGAGAACTTTGAACAGCTTGCACATTTGACGTGGTGCCTTTTCCTGTCCTTAAGCCAAACAGATCAGAAGTCATCCTTCTCAGCAGCTTTAACTGTTAAGCTCATTGTGCGATAATTCTCGCACCCGCCGACTCTTGCTACCTACGAAAATTTGCGCATGAAGTTTTCCGAAAGTCTGATGATATATAGTCAGCCTCGTACATTCTACACATCAACGTGACGAATAGTTTTGATGCCACTTCCCCAATGATTTCAGAAATTTCGATGGAATGTTGTCTATCCCTTCTGCCTGATTCCATATTAAGTAGTACCAAAACTAGAATCATTTTGAATAACGTGCTTTTATACATGAATCTTAAACTAATGATCTTCACAGAAGTGATACGTTGTTTTTACAACAAATGTAAATACAAATATCATTTTGCAATTTTAATTATAATAGTAAACGCTTTCGCACCAAAAGACAAAAATCATACGCCTTATGCTGTGTGTGTGTGTGCGTGCGTGTGTGTGTGTGTGTGTGTCTGGCGCATTGTGTTGTGTGTGTTACACTCTTCTCTGACAACTGGGAAGGATAAATGTGCTACAGACAATTGGGAAGGATAAATGTGCTACTACTCTCATCTACAATGATGGTAATGTCGAAATAGGTCACGCGAAGCATAAAGAAAGAATATGATCAGTCGAACAGTGGCACAACCCTCAGACTAATGCTGTACGCTGTAAATGCGCGCGTGGTCGACTCGTCTTTTGCCTGCGTTGACTGACGCCACAGAGCGCTCAGTAGCCGATTAAGGTTCGCAGAAGCGAGCCAGTTCCAGCTAAATGACCAACAGCGACCCACACGCAGTCGATAGGATTAAGGTCCTCCACACTTCCGGGAACTTCTCTAAGTCCGATGCTGTGCTCCTACAAATACCTGGCCAATTAGCTGTGCTGTGTGTCACCGAACGTTTTTCTTGAAGAACGAGTTCTCCTGATCGATCTTCTGAGAAACGTCTAACGACGCGGGCAGGTGTACCTTTCAGTTACCTCAGCCGAAAGGGCTGTAGAGGCAACGCTCGTTTCAGCAAAATTCGACGCTGCATTTAGTACTTTCTGTGACAACATCAGTGTCTAGAGAAATTCAGGTCTGTGATCGTAACAGTTTCTTGTGGAAGCGATTTTCATATGACATATATTTGTAAGTCTTGTCTTCTGTGGTGTGTTGCGAGCCGTGGATTGCAATTAGGAACCATAAACAACATGCTGCATTTAGATACCAAAAATTTCGACTTAATGCGTGATTTGAAACTCTACTGAGGTTATATCTGACATAAGCTTGTACAAGTGTCAGCTGAAGACTAAAAAAGTACCAGAATCGGTAAGTCGACGTGATCATCAATATCTGCATTAAAACAAAATTTAGGACCTAACGAAATAACAATGAAATATTCTCTTTCTATTTGCTATTGGGTGGATTGCTTTTAAAATGACAAAAAAACGGCGTTAGATATGTTTTTTAACAGTTTCTTCATCGAAATATTTAAACAAATAAGGAGACCGAACGATATAAATAATTCAAACATTCGAATTTTATCGATAGAAAAACTTTCCTTTGCACTGTAGTGTAGTATAGTATTTTTAAAAAGTTATAAATTATAATAGCACTAGTCAATGATGAAATGAAATCTGAAACTTTCACTTACCTTAGTGGCGTAAGAATTCGGGGAGGAACATGAAGGAGCCGAATAGAAACTACAAATTCTTTGTTATTACCACAAATACTTCACCGAAAGCTATCAAAATACGAATATTAAATAGAAAACATCTAAATGAAACGCTAAAATGGATATTAGCTCTTCTTTTAACATTTACCAGTTAGCATAGTTTGCTTTTTTATCACTAATTGGTTGTGATAGCTTACGATTGTGTACCAACGGTTTCGTTTTTATTGTCAGAATACTTGCTGCTGCTAGTCACGATTGTTGTTGGTTTTATTTATCTAGCGACGTATTTTGCGAAATTATCTCTATTATCAATTTGTTTAATTGCATTATTTAGACTCAAATATGATCCTGGTTTTGGGGTTATCTGCAATGTTCCGGAAAATCCACTGCAATGAAAACACGCGGAAATTGATGTTTTTTGTCTTTCGCGGCCTACAAACACTGGAGAATATGCAAGAAATTTTATTGATGAAATTTAGTGTGTTCTTTTGTGTAAAAACTTCCAGAGCATGATTATCATGTAGATATTTCGCTCATAAATGTCAGAACCCCGACATAGAGAGGCAAGCACACACCAAATACAAATATAAACAAGCTAGACACATAAATGTTATGCTACATATCATACACATCGTGTACAATCTAACATGAAAAAAGGACGTGCCACGAAGGCGTTATGCAAATCGGTAACAAACTGATATTCATATAAGCATGGGTGGAAAATGCTGAACTCTGGTGGCCAGTGGATGAATTTGTGACTGTTGTGTACATAGTTCCGCGTAGTCAGCGCGTACACAACTTTCCCCCTAGATCAAATGGCTCTGAGCACTATGGGACTCAACTGCTGTGGTCATAAGTCCCCTAGAACTTAGAACTACTTAAACCTAACTAACCTAAGGACAGCACACAACACCCAGCCATCACGAGGCAGAGAAAATCCCTGACCCCGCCGGGAATCGAACCCGGGAACCCGGGCGTGGGAAGCGAGAACGCTACCGCACGACCACGAGATGCGGGCATTTCCCCCTAGAGCGCGCCCCGCTAAGCACAACAGCGCAGGCGCAGCGCTCGTCCGTCTCCGCACTACGAGATGGCGCTGCATTAGAGACGGATCAAATTCTGCTTCCTTTTTTATTTTTTTTATTGATTTTCAATTCCCAGCTTAGTACGCTGCTCTACAGCCTACAGACTTTTTTGTTAAATACGGAAGAAGAAAAGAAACAAGAAAAACAGGTGATAAAACGGTGACTTAAAGTGTAAAATGGCGGAAAAATGCGGAAAGTTAAAACAGAAAGCAAAAGGGATTGGCAATGTTAATAAAAGACACAGGAATCAGACAAGTAACATAGTACACACACAATTAAAAAACATGGCGACAGTCTGTAATTCTGCTTCCGCCGATCCGCATATTTATATGTAACGCAGGCAATGAGATTGCTGCTAACGTAGAACCTTTTCTCCTCGCGGATCGCACTCGCGCAGTGATATCTGAATGCTCGAGGTATTATAACGAGTGTACAGACCTCCGATTAGTCAGTCTGCATTAGTCTGCATTAGTCTGTAGTCAATTTTCAGTCTGCGCCTAATAAGATTATCATATTCCTGTACATAGCCATGAAGATAAATGAATAGACACTTTGTCAAGTATCAGAGATATGTGAGAATAAGATTAACCAAGGCCAAAGGAACTTCAGGTAATTTTTATGCTTGTTATTATTTTAATAAATGTGTGTGAAAATTAATCAAGTTCTGTTTAAAGTTGGTCACCGTCAATCTGCTACTCTAAGCGTGCAAGTGGCATTTCTATCGTCTGACCTAACGGAAGAAGATAAACACGCCACGACAAGACCATGAGACATATTGCTGACACTCGCCTACTTCGTTAGAGCGACAAGCCAAATAATCTGATAGTGTGTGTACCCAAAGTCTTACAGTACGCACACCACAGTGACGCAGCAGCGCAATTTCACCTCGCAGCCGGCAAGGGTAGTAACCAGGAGACAAAACGATATCGCGGCATAAAGTCTTCGCGAATTTCAATCCGTATATTCATTTGGACAGTAACTGTGGCTCGCAGACAGGCGCATGAACAACATATGCAGAAGCCTTGAGGTTGGACTCAAGGAATCCGGTTGGAGTATTCGACGAATCGCTGGACATTTGAAGAAGATAAGGACCGATAAATCAGCAAAGAGGCGCTCAAAGGCTCATATTCGTCATCGATCCGGCGTTCAACTGATGCTTCCGTGACGACAAGCACCATTAATAGGCGGCTCACAGAAAGAAGCTGTAATCACGGAGCCCCTTGGGCCGACTGCCATGGACCTCTATGCACTAACAAGTCCGCTTGTAGTGGTGTCGGACGCAGTAGACCTGGAATCGCATTTAATGGAGTAGAACTATCTTCAGTGATGAGTCCCGATTCGAACTGAGCTCCTATGAGTAGCGAAGACGTCTTTGGAGACGACCAGACAGCGATAGGACACCAACCAGAATGTCACCCGCCATGCCGCCCGACAGCCATCTACATTTACATCTACATGTATACTCCGCTAGCCACCAAGCAGTGTGTGGCGGAGGGCACAATTCGCGCCAGAGTCATTCCCCCCCCCCCCCCCCCGTTCCACTCGCGGATCGCGTGTGAGGGAAAAACGATTGTCTGGACGCCTCAATACGAGCTCTAATTTCCCTTATCTTTGAATGTTGATCACTAAGCGATTTGAAAGTTGGTGTTAATAATAAAAGCTCTACATCCTCGGCGAAGATCGGATTTCGGAATTTAGTGAGCAACCCCTTCCGTTTAGCGCGTCGTCTATCTGCAAGTGTGTCCCACTCCAAACTTTCTATGAGATTTGTAATGCTCTCGCGCCGGCTAAATGTACCAGTCACGAATCTTGCCTCTCTTCTTTGGAGCTTCTCAGTCTCTTCAATCAGACCCAACTGGTAAGGGTCCCATACAGACGAACAATACTCTAAGACTCAACAATACTAACGTATTGTAAGCAATTTCCTTTGTTGAAGGACTGCACTGCTTCAGGATTCTACCAATAAACCGCAATCTAGAGTTAACCTTGCCCGTTAATTGCGTAATTTGATCATTCCAAAAAGAATGGTTCAAATGGCTCTGAGCACTGTGGGACTCTACATCTGAGGTCATCAGTCCCCTAGAACTTAGAACTACTTAAACCTATCTAACCTAAGGACATAACACACATCCATGCCCGAGGCAGGATTCGAACCTGCGACCGTAGCGGTCGTGCGGTTCCAGACTGAAGCGCCTAGAACCGCTCGACCACAACGGCCGGCCTGATCATTCCATTTGAGATCATCTCGAATAGTCACACCCAGATACTTGACGGATGTTACTGCTTCCAAGGACTTGGCATTTATTTTGTACTCGTACATTAAGGGCGATTTTCGCCATGATATACGCAGTAGGTTAAACTTACTAATATTGAGAGGTAACTGCCAGTCATTACACCACGCATTTATTTTCTGCAAATCCTCATTGATTTGTTCACAACTTTTGTGTGATACTACTTTCCTGTAGATTACAGCATCATCGGCAAACAGTCTAATGCCGCTGTCAGTACCATCAACCAGCTCGTTTATGTAAATCGTAAAAAGCAGCGGACCTATTACTCTGCCCTGGGGCACACCTGAAGTTGCGCTTGATTCTGTTTAAGTCACCCCATTAAGGACGACATGCTGCTCTCTATCTGTTCTAAAACTTTCTATCCAGCCGCATTTTTCATCGGATTGACAGTAAGTGCTCACTTTTTGGAGCAAGCGAATGTGCGGAACTGAGTCGAACGCCTTTCGAAAGCCGAGAAAAATGGCATCATCCTGGGAGCCGGTATCTAGAGCCTGTTGTATATAATGCACAAAGAGGGCCATCTGTGTCTCGCATGACGGCTGTTTCCTAAAACCGTGCTGGTTTCTGCAGATGAGCTTCTCAGAGTCTAGAAAGGTCATTATGTCTGAACACAAAATATGTTCCACGATTCTACAACAAATCGACGTCAGTGAAATTGGCCGGTAATTATGTGCATCCGATTTCTCCCCTTTTTATAGATTGCTATGACCTGGACCTTCTTCGAGTCCCGTGGAACTTTCCGCTGTTCCAATGATCTCTGATAGATGATGGATACGAATGGTGCTATATTTGTAGCATAGTTAACATGTAATCTTACGGGGATACCGTCTGGGCCAGATGCCTTCCTGGCGTCTAAGGATCTTAACTGTTTTACAATCCCAGATACACTAACCATTATGTAAGCCACCCTGGCATTTGTTCGATGATTAAAAGGGGGAATGGTGCTGCAGTCCTCTATCGTAAACGAGTTTTTGAAAGCTAGGTTTAGATTTTCGGCCTTCTGTTTATCATCATCCGTTACATGACCCGTACTGTCAGCAAGAGAAGGTACTGAATTATTTGTAGCGTTGTTAGATTTTACGTAGCCAGGATAGATGGTCTGGGGTGCCGTTTCATTTCATAGTCGGATCCCTACTGTCGTCATCTGCAGCTCCCTTACAGCACAGCGGTACGTCGACGGTATTCTGCACCCCATTTTGTTGACCTTCATGGCTATCCATCCTGGGCTTATATTTCAATGCCCGTTTTGAGCAGTGTGGGCAAGGCCGTCCAACCAGAACGGGATTTTGACGGTCTGGAGCACCAATCGGTCAGAATTTGACACGATATTCTTCAGGAGGACATCCAACGATTCTGTCAGTCAGTGCCAAGCGGAATAAAGGCAAGAGGCGGGCCAACTGGTTATTGAGTTTGTCAATTTATGAATCTCTTTCTGTTGAATAAACATTCAATTTTTCTGATATTAATTTCCGTCCCATTTGGATAATTCATTTGTAGTGCATCGCTTCTTCTGTCCTATATGTGTAAAAACTTACTGTTTTCATAATTAAGATGTAGCCATTTTTTTGCCAACTGTCACACATATTTTGCATTGCTTACGAATATTGACAAAAAATCTGAATAAATTAAGAGAGTAGCTTCCATTTTCTTCATTTTTTTTCCTGCATATACTTTGCAGTACCAGCACATCTCAGAAAAAATCCAGCTCATGTGCTTTATTAAATCTGTATTGTACATCTACATCTACATCTACATCTACATTTATACTCCGCAAGCCACCCAACGGTGTGTGGCGGAGGACACTTTACGTGCCACTGTCTTTACCTCCCTTTCCTGTTCCAGTCGCGTATGGTTCGCGGGAAGAAAGACTGTCTGAAGGCCTCCGTGCGCGCTCTAATCTCTCTAATTTTACATTCGTGATCTCCTCGGGAGGTATAAGTAGGGGGAAGCAATATATTCGATACCTCATTCAGAAACGCACCCTCTCGAAACCTGGCGAGCAAGCTACACCGCGATGCAGAGAGCCTCTCTTGCAGAGTCTGCCACTTGAGTTTGTTAAACATCTCCGTAACGCTATCACGCTTACCAAATAACCCTGTGACGAAACGCGCCGCTCTTCTTTGGATCTTCTCTATCTCCTCCGTCAACCCGATCTGGTACGGATCCCACACTGATGCGCAATACTCAAGTATAGGTCGAACGAGTGTTTTGTAAGCCACCTCCTTTGTTGATGGACTACATTTTCTAAGGACTCTCCCAATGAATCTCAACCTGGTACCCGCCTTACCAACAATTAATTTTATATGATCATTCCACTTCAAATCGTTCCGCACGCATACTCCCAGATATTTTACAGAAGTAACTGCTACCAGTGTTTGTTCTGCTATCATATAATCATACAATAAAGGATCCTTCTTTCTATGTATTCGCAATACATTACATTTGTCTATGTTAAGGGTCAGTTGCCACTCCCTGCACCAAGTGCCTATCCGCTGCAGATCTTCCTGCATTTCGCTACAATTTTCTAATGCTGCAACTTCTCTGTATATTACAGCATCATCCGCGAAAAGCCGCATGGAACTTCCGACACTATCTACTAGGTCATTTATATATATTGTGAAAAGCAATGGTCCCATAACACTCCGCTGTGGCACGCCAGAGGTTACTTTAACGTCTGTAGACGTCTCTCCATTGATAACAACATGCTGTGTTCTGTTTTAAAAACTCTTCAATCCAACCACACAGCTGGTCTGATATTCCGTAGGCTCTTACTTTGTTTATCAGGCGACAGTGCGGAACTGTATCGAACGCCTTCCGGAAGTCAAGGAAAATAGCATCTACCTGGGAGCCTGTATCTAATATTTTCTGGGTCTCATGAACAAATAAAGCAAGTTGGGTCGCACACGATCGCTGTTTCCGGAATCCATGTTGATTCCTACAGAGTAGATTCTGGTTTTCCAAAAACGACATGATACGCGAGCAAAAAACATGTTCTAAAATCTACAACAGATCGACGTCAGAGATATAGGTCTATAGTTTTGCGCATCTGCTCGACGACCCTTCTTGAAGACTGGGACTACCTGTGCTCTTTTCCAATCATTTGGATCCTTCCGTTCCTCTAGAGACTTGCGGTACACGGCTGTTAGAAGGGGGGCAAGTTCTTTCGCGTACTCTGTGTAGAATCGAATTGGTATCCCGTCAGGTCCAGTGGACTTTCCTCTGTTGAGTGATTCAAGTTGCTTTTCTATAACCGTGTTATATCTATGGATAACTATTGTTGATGCTGTTTGTCTATTAATTGTGAAAGTTGTTGGGTGTCTTGAATATCTGCTGTGGATGTCTGTGCAGGCTTATTACAGAAAGAGAGCATTAATTATTCGCGGCACATTGTGTAACAGAGTCATTCATCTGAAAAGTGAATCGTGATCTCGGTATATCGCTGTATCCTAGGTCTTGTGATCTTCTGAGTTAGTGTCAGGTTGCCTACCCGGAAGACGTCAGCAGCATAACAACAACACGTTTACAGTAAGGTTTGCAGAAGGTGCTAGTCAGATAGGCGGCGATAACATCACTGCACTATTTCCTTGCGCCGATTGCAGTGCGAAAACAGAACAGGACACGTAATCTTCTGCTCAGCTGGCATTTAGGAGCCGCACAACTCAAAAATAACTAGCTAACAGAACTGTGACTCCAGTGAAGTGAAATGATCAGCAGCTGCCTCTAAGAGCAGTTACCGATCAGTTACCTAGGCGTAACCTTGAGTAATCTTCCAGACTTCTGTTCTGATTTACGAATATAGACAGAAGTACGGCCACATCGACTGCGTGGATTAGACTTGGAATGAGGAACATTTCATTATTGTACAACGGACTTTGCTTCTATGGGAACTTCGGTGAGTTGTGCATTTTGTAAAAAGCGTCCTTGTACGACATTAACTGTACATTAATAAATGTGACTTCTAATAATACTGCCATTTGTAGTTACGTAAGCACCTTGGAGAAACTGATATTTACTACTCAGCGTATAATTCAGTACTCTCTACACTTTAAGACAAAAAAAAAAATGCGCGGCAAGGGAATTATCCAATTAGGACGGAAATCGACAGCTGTGATGTACATGTAGAGACAAACAAATGATTACAATTAAAACAAACGGATGATTTACTCAAGAGAAAGAGCTTCCCAAATTGAGCATGTCAATAACGCGTTGGTCCATCTCTGTACCATATGCAAGCAGTTATTCGGCTTGTCATTGACTGACAGAGCCGTTCGATGTAACCTTGAAACATATCGTGCCAAATCTATCAGTGAGTACAGACCTGCATATTAACGGGTGCAGCTTTCACCATACAGCTCAGGAGACAGCTGCGCATGAACCCGCTGATACACAGAGCCAGGACTTCTTCGGAAAAGGAGCACGTAGACTCCGAAATGGGTTATCTGACGAATTTATTCAGAGTGAATAGGTATTCAGTCCGTGATATTAGGTCAACGATACACGAGGCCCTTCAACAAAGCCAATACGACAGTTGGAGTCCTGAACAGGCAAAGGAATGAAACTGGTGTTTCGCCTACCCGGAAAAATTAAGAAAATGAGAGTTGTTAAAGATTATCTCGGTCTGAGAATAATAGGGATTTATAATATTGCTTCGGGTGTGGAAGCAGTTACAGGGGGCAGTCTACACAGACTGTTGCTGATCGCTGTGTTGAACATCACATTCACCTGAAGTACAGGAATTTTGAAAAATCAGAGGTCTTATTTTTCCTTTATTATTATTTAATGCGCCGTACAGTGTTCCACTCTTCAGCCAAAAGCTTTTACAGAATATGAGTAAAGACATTGCAACAAATCTATGGATGTAAAGTTCGAAATGCTTTTAAAATCTGTAAAAATATGATTGTATGACAGTATTTACACATATAGAATTTTTTTTCTGTGTTTAAATTTTAAAAATCTAATATTTAAAAGACTTTAAAACGATGTCAACGTTCATTGAAAAGGAGCACTGCGCTTTCACTAAAAAGCTGTGACCTTTGGTGGAAGTACTCTAAGCTTCAGAATCACCTTACGTTGTGCTTTGTTTGTATTACTCTGCTCAAATTATAAAGTACTTACTTCTGTCAATTAATCACACGCACAACAAAATTAGTTAATGCAAAGAGCAAAGACATAAATAGAAACACAGAATCAATCAGGAAAAGAACACAGAAATAAATACTGAGGCTCGGTAGTGTGAGCTGCTTAAACAGACCATCCAGAATAATCGAACTTAAAATATTTACAAAATTAATTCTTCACGAGTTCGTCATAGAGATCAGTGTTTTATTATAGGTCCCCTGTCTTATTGCTCAGTGGCAATGTGGGACCTCCTTAAAGAGTCCGGTAAGTGTTGTAGTCGAGGAATTGTTAAACTAGTCAGCTGCGGTGAGGAAAGCTGTATCTTTCCTCTTGTCAGTTGGAGACAACTAATTCCCTGTCTTTCTCCAACAATTTCGACACTTGTCTCTCCTCTCTGCTAATATTAGAGTTAGGCGGCTCGGCGGTCGTTACAATCCGGCTAGTAGCAAGTTTTACGTATCCGACTAGCAGCAAGCCTTACGTCATCTGCTGCTTCCTAAGGAAGATGTCACACAGCTTGTTCCACTCCGCTGATGATCTCGACAAGGCGTTCAGGCCCTTATCTCAGAACCAAGATGGCGGCTTCATCAAATTCCTTGTCGGAGAAGTTGACCGCAGCCTTTCCTTATTCACTGTTAAGGTTCTCAAATTTATCAGATTTCACCGTCGTCGTATTGCTCAAATTTATGGTTAATGTACAGTGAATGTCACGTCTACTCAATCCCACTTGCCGTGACAGATTCAGACAAAATCCCAAGCTGTAGATGACTTCCTCCACAATCGTTGTCTTCAGTAGTTACATCTGACTGTCGGGAGATTGGCGAGACTGGAAGAAGGGCATGTTTGTGGCATTTCAGCAGCTACAACGTCTGCCTTCCGGCTCAAAATAGAGCTATGCTGAACACCCTAATTCACACAGCCAGGGAAATTTTGGACAAGGAGCATCTCGACTCCGATATGAATCATCTGACGAAGGTGTTCGGAAGGAACGGATATCCTGTATGTGATATTATGCCAATGCTGTCGAGAAAACAAAGACGCGATGCCGTTCAACAAAGCCATGAGTACTATCACATAGTGCGCGGCTTCCGTTCTGCGGTGCAATGGTCCACACTCGAGAACTGGTCCGGCGCAAACTTGTAATTCATCAGGAAATAATTCGAAATGTATTCTTCACATTGATAAATAGAGGGCTATGAAAACATATGTCTCCAACACTTGATGGGGATGGATGAAAAGTGCGTACCATGACTAAAATTTTGAGTATGTTGTAGTGCAGCACATTTCAGGAACAGCTGGAGTGTTAAACAGTTGGACATAGTGCTTAACCTATATAGCTGATGAAGGTATTGACGATTAAAAATGTTCTCTTCTTAAAGTGCGTATTTTATTATATTTCAGTTTGGCTGCAAGATAGCTCCTACTATGCACACAGCCGCAGTTCACTCACGATACGGTAATGCTCGTAGTCGACGGAGTTAGCAGCGCCTCAAGTTTTATCCGAGTTTTTTTCTTGTGTGGCATTTGTTCCTCCAACACATAAACAGGAATTGAAAACACAGCAGTCAAGAAAAGACTTATGTAAAACAGTGAGCAATCAGTCGGTCAATAGTCACCGCCTCTAAAACTAGCCCATGAAAAGTCTTCCTGTAAGATGGTCTGATTCCCCGAAGTGGAGCGCCTTTGATCACTAGCTAGCAGCGAATATTGCCGGCTCTTTGATTCAGTTAGTGGATATCCGAAGACCTTCATTATAGCGCAGGTAACGCAATAAATATTCATACTAACAATATCGGTTTACATGTCTGCTGCGTTTATTCGAAGACGTAGCCTAAAAGCAGCCGGATGGAATACATCTGTACCGATTGCAGAACGTAAGACGAATTCTGAATCGATGAGAACGGCGAAAATGAAATAAAGGACAAAGGGTCCCGCAAACAAACTAAATTCTGAAAAGAAAGCGCCAGCTGTATCATCAAGACTAGCTTTGACTAACCTGTTATCGAGAAGAGCAAAGTGAATGGTGTTCCCGCACCCATGTATAATACAGAAAATGTCTCTTTCCTTCTGATCGTCGCAGACGCCGTTTGAGAAAGCTTTTGTGCAGTACTGAAATCAGGGAGTTTGGCACGAAGGAGACAGGGGCTGGAGGGGGGGGGGGGTGGGAGTGGGAGATCCGAGTAATAGATTGCGAAACGAAGATAAATTCTAAGATAAACGAGAGACATTTCGACCAATATGGGGTATTCATTTAGGAACGTTCATGCGCCAGAAACTTAATGCAATTAGCGTGTTTCGGTTTAATGAGATGAATTAGAGTTTAGTGGCATCTTTCAAAATGACGTAGTAGACAACTTGGCCCAACGAGCAATGAAATTATGCAAAATCCTAAACGACATACTTGTTTCTCAAAACATGCTAAGCTTAATCAATGATAAAGTGTGGAACGACTGGCACTTAGGCGGAATAGGACCACGTGAATCATGATCGACTGAATAAAAAATATTATTACCTCCATGGTTTCCTAACTGGAACAGAAGATTGCAATTCGTGATAACGATTAATCGCATGCTTTTAAAAAGGCCAAACTTTCAACTCAATTTTGAAAAGGATTGAAGAATTTTCATTTACGAACTTCGCAGCGACAAAGAAGACTGTCGAACAAAACAACGTAATTTATTAAATTAATAAATATGTGTGATTTAATTATCTTTACATTGTTCATGATGTATAGATATTTTATATGAAAGCTGTATTTTTCTATTTATGATACAATTGCTTTACATTTATTCTTTTAGCTGTCATATCTGAATAATGTGCTCACGTCTTCAGTTTCTTGTAAATGTTGGTTAATGGAGCATGTGGTGGGATAGCCATTAAGTATGGTGCTATTTACAAAGTGATCCAGCAGTCCCTACGTCTGGGTAATATATAACCCACAACCCTTCAAAAACCATTTCCTACATTTTCACATTCTTTCGCTCGTTACGCGCTAACTATTAGACCAACAGAAAAAATGAACAGGACGTTTTTGTAGGAAATTCAATGTAAAAATGTACAGAAGTGACTTTTAAAAGCATTTTGCTTGAATAACTAGAAAACCGTGGCCTCCTACGAAAACGTATCTCAGTACATACGTTTTCGTTGGAGGCCACGGTTTTCGAGTCATTCACGCAAAATAATTTTAAAGGTCACTTTCCTACATTTATCTTTTAATTCGAAAACTATGGCCTGTAGCGAACACGTATGCCACTACCAAATTTAACTAAATTAAATTTAGTAAAAAAAGGTTCTGTTCATTTTTGTCACTGGGATTAACAGTTTGCGTGCAGCGAGCGAGAGAATATGAAAATTTTGCACATGGTATTTGAAGGCATTGGGGTTGCATAAAACGCAGTGGTAGGGGCTGTTGAACAACCCTGTAGTAATGAGTGGCTCAATGGCTATGACTGAATGGTAATAAAGAAGAAATAATTAATGGACCTATATTTAATGCTACAAAGTAGATCAGCATGGTTGAAAAGGAATGACTATAAAATCTGTACTGCTTAATAGCGACAAGCATGAAAGTTTAAGGAAGAGAGAGGTATTGTTTTATAGAGTTCATGTATGAGATGGATATTTTGAGCTCGGATTTGGTGTTCTTATAACAGAAATCGTCCATTACAATGGTCCCAGATCAAATCCATTTTTGTGTTATAAAAAAGAGAAGATTCCATGGACTATTTGGCCTACTATGTCACCTAACGTCAGTCATACTGAAAACATCTGGACCGTCATAGAGCACGACTTTGTGACACTGGAGTCAGTCTTGGCCCATTTCCATGAGTTACTAGTGGCAGCTGAGCAGTCACAATTTATACTGCTTCCAGGACAGGGTTTCGGGGACTCCTTGTTCCAATCCCAGTCCGGGTGTTTGAAAACTGATACCTGGAGCGAATACGGCAAATAGTCGCCTCCAAGAAGGATACACAATTAGATACCTTTTTATATATATCCTATGGCCACCCTGAATCAGAAATAGTCAAAATACACTCCTGGAAATGGAAGAAAGAACACATTGACACCGGTGTGGCAGACCCACCATACTTGCTCCGGACACTGCGAGAGGGCTGTACAAGCAATGATCACACGCACGGCACAGCGGACACACCAGGAACCGCGGTGTTGGCCGTCGAATGGCGCTAGCTGCGCAGCATTTGTGCACCGCCGCCGTCAGTGTCAGCCAGATTGCCGTGGCATAAGGAGCTCCATCGCAGTCTTTAACACTGGTAGCATGCCGCGACAGCGTGGACGTGAACCGTATGTGCAGTTGACGGACTTCGAGCGAGGGCGTATAGTGGGCATGCGGGAGGCCGGGTGGACGTACCGCCGAAGTGCTCAACACGTGGGGCGTGAGGTCTCCACAGTACATCGATGTTGTCGCCAGTGGTCGGCGGAAGGTGCACGTGCCCGTCGACCTGGGACCGGACCGCAGCGACGCACGGATGCACGCCAAGACCGTAGGATCCTACGCAGTGCCGTAGGGGACCGCACCGCCACTTCCCAGCAAATTAGGGACACTGTTGCTCCTGGGGTATCGGCGAAGACCATTCGCAACCGTCTCCATGAAGCTGGGCTACGGTCCCGCACACCGTTAGGCCGTCTTCCGCTCACGCCCCAACATCGTGCAGCCCGCCTCCAATGGTGTCGCGACAGGTGTGAATGGAGGGACGAATGGAGACTTGTCGTCTTCAGCGATGAGAGTCGCTTCTGCCTTGGTGCCAATGATGGTCGTATGCGTGTTTGGCGCCGTGCAGGTGAGCGCCACAATCAGGACTGCATACGACCGAGGCACACAGGGCCAACACCCGGCATCATGGTGTGGGGAGCGATCTCCTACACTGGCCGTACACCACTGGTGATCGTCGAGGGGACACTGAATAGTGCACGGTACATCCAAACCGTCATCGAACCCATCGTTCTACCATTCCTAGACCGGCAAGGGAACTTGCTGTTCCAACAGGATAATGCACGTTCGCATGTATCCCGTGCCACCCAACGTGCTCTAGAAGGTGTAAGTCAACTACCCTGGCCAGCAAGATCTCCGGATCTGTCCCCCATTGAGCATGTTTGGGACTGGATGAAGCGTCGTCTCACGCGGTCTGCACGTCCACCACGAACGCTGGTCCAACTGAGGCGCCAGGTGGAAATGGCATGGCAAGCCGTTCCACAGGACTACATCCAGCATCTCTACGATCGTCTCCATGGGAGAATAGCAGCCTGCATTGCTGCGAAAGGTGGATATACACTGTACTAGTGCCGACATTGTGCATGCTCTGTTGCCTGTGTCTATGTGCCTGTGGTTCTGTCAGTGTGATCATGTGATGTATCTGACCCCTGGAATGTGTCAATAAAGTTTGCCCTTCCTGGGACAATGAATTCACGGTGTTCTTATTTCAATTTCCAGGAGTGTATGTGCAATGTATGCTGCCCCTCTTTGAACATACTTCGCAATCCAAGAGGCTGTAAGCCATGTCCCCCTTATTTATGACGTCATCATCATGTGACTTTCAATGCTCATATGTTTTGCTGTCATCATTTCCCTCTCCTCCCCCTCTTCTTTCTTCTTTTCTCCTCCGATCAGAGCCAACAATTTTATCCACCATTAAAAAAAAGCCGCCCATCACATACTAGTAATTTTAGTTGCCATTAAAAGGAAACAGCCAATAATAACATAGCCACAGAGAAGTCGTCTTGACCATGCTTAAAAGTATCCAAACAATCTGAACTTTTAGTCCCATACTAAAAAATGCTTTCTGGTACCCTACTCTTGGTTCAATCAGCGATTTAGCAAGGATATGACTTAAGTGGAGAAAGTATATGATTATTTATCTAAGCAGTTGTGGGTAAGATAACGACATTGGAAATCATGTTACTGTAAGCCGACATAGGTAGAAGCTCATACTTGGATCAGAGGTGACGCAGGATTTTTTGTCATCAGTTTCTTTGTGGGCGAGCGGCTGTGTACAGCAGGAAACGGTGATGGGGCCAAGCTATTTCAGGTGGTTGGAGACCGTACAGAAAGATTTGGATGTTAGGCTCAGGGTAGGCAAGGTGATGATAGGCGAAATGAGACTCTGGGTTGGCTTATTGTTCTGCTTTTTATTTCTTCTTTACGTGTTTTCAAGGAATATGCAGAAGAGCACAGATACTAGTTAGAATTTCAGTAACTTTAAAACATAGGTGAGGCTTGCTGGATTCTTCAATAAATTATAGGAACAAATGATCACAACGGTCTGTAACTTCATTAAGATCCGGGTACACACAGTAACGTATGGTACTCAGCAGACGAACCACGGAAGTGCCAGATTCCATTCCTCTAATCGAATTCTTAGGATCAAGTACCTCTCACAGACAGAGCTTGATATACACAAAAAAGTGCAATGGATACCGATAACCCTAGACCAGATGAACATACAAATAAGCTTTTTGAATGACCTTCTTAGTGTACGAACTTAACAGAAAATAGTGCTCACTTACATAGGATTCACTGTAGGTTCGTTCAACTGAGGCTGCTGGAACTCTGCCCCTCCATGGAACTCTTAAACTCTGCCTTGCTTGGTGTTTGAGGGCCTCTATATACACCACTTAGGGCTGTTTGCGTACAGATGGCATTTGACTGCACCCCATTTTACTTCCAATTCGCAGCCAGTGAGCTTGAAATCATCGGTTTCTCGATACAAAAGATCTCTTAATGGGCTGAAGAAAGCGGTTTGTATTGTGAGTCTCAAGTTACAAGGCTTATAGCTGATATTTACAATTATACGATTTTTTTTTAATTTTTGTGGTAACCCTTCAAGATTCATGTGGACAATCGCCATTTACTGTATCAACAAAAGTATTTGCTAGAATTGGGCGTTCCGATCATATTTTAACATTTCGTATTACGAAGTTCTTGTATCGTGAGGAAACATGCAGTTTAAATCTGACACTGCAATAAAGATCCCATCAAAACACTTCCTTACTTGCTTCTTAAACTGGTGTTTGGTCAGCTCGTTTGTGTTTTGGGCTTGGTGTGTGTTTTTCCATTGCATGTTTTGATCAGATTTTTTGTATTATTAAATAGCTGATTGGAAGATATACACCCTGTGAACATTTTGGAGTCTTGGTACCATAATTCCAATCGGTGAACGTTGCCACCTCTCTCAGAAGTTCGTTTGTCTACAACCGGAAGTAGTTGTAGTTCAAACGTAATTAAAAAGCAATATTAGCTTGTCAATAGCATTGATTTTATATTTTTAGTGTAGAACATGATTTTATTCCTTCCTATAGTCGTGTTTGCTAAGGGGAAGCATTACTAAAAAACTTGCAAAAATATCAAGTGATGTCACTTTCTTCTATGTAAACACCAATAAAACGTTCTCATATCGAAATACCAACACATTTCACATATTTTAGACGTGGCGATACTATTTGAATCCTTGAAATAAACAATGAGTGCTGCTAATTTTTTGTGATGATATGAGAAAATAACACTCATATAAATTGCAACTTTGATGGATGTGGTGTGTTTGATTGGAAAAGTACATTGCGATACTTGACATAAACGCTGAATCCTCGGTTGCTGCTGTATTGTTTCAGGCTTTTGTATGTTGTATTGACGTTGTGACACTTCACGAGTATCATAGAACAACTCAGACGTGTAAAATATTGAATTTGACACCTCGTTGTGCTTTACACTAGTGCCGCAACTAGATATTGCACTTTGGACGTTCATAAGCGTTGCGTATCCTGTAAGTTAATGGCATAAACACAGTGTGTATATATATATATATATATATATATATATATATATATATATATATATGTGTGTGTGTGTGTGTGTGTGTGTGTGTGTGTGTGTGTGTGTGTGTGTGTCTGCGTTTAGGCGTAGAAACACTGCAAGTTACACCCGTTGTATAATGTTTTGGATACGTGCTTTTGAATATGGCAAAAAAATCAGATTTTCGGATACTTTTGAGTACAGCCACAGGGGCTACACTGTGAGTGGATGTTTCATTTTAATGGTCACCAAAATACTGGCTTGTTTCCTTGTTTTATCTTAATGGTGGGTAAAATACCGGGCTCTGGTGGGAGGAGGGGAACTGGAGTTACGAAAGGCCATGATGCTGTCATAGAAAGAGGATGTGTTATGTCATGTGATGATCATGGCATAGAAAAGAGGGAGGGTGGCTTACTGCCATCTTGGCTCTTGACGTCATGTACAAAGAAGGGCAGCACGTAATGCACTCATTGTGTTTCTAATCCAGAGCCCTATGTACATATACAGCCTGAAAATTTTGAACTATATGAAAAACACGTAAATTAGCTACGGCGTCACTACACTTATTCGGATTTAGGTTACGCAAGTTCGATATGCCTGCCATCATTGGCATTGATGTGGGGCAGAGGAATAGCAAAATTCTGCATGAGCCGCTAAAGTGCCGGAACATTGATGCATGCTGTCGATGACCTCCTGAATGTTTCTAGCTCAGAAATGATTTTGAGGTTACTGTTGTGCACCTTGTCTTTAAAATATCTGGCCAAAAAGAAGTCGCATCTGTTCAGATCCGGAGCATATAGCGGCCAATCGAGGCCCATGCCAGTGGCCTCTGTGTACCCCAGAACTAGAATGCGGTCCCCAGAGTCCTCCTCCAGGACATCAAACACTCTCCTGCTTCGATGGGGTCGATCTCCGTCTTGCATGAACCACATCTTGTCGAAATCAGGTCATTTTGTATAACTGGGATGAAATCATCTTCCAAGACCTTCACATCCCGTTCGGTAGTCACCATGCCATCAAAGAAGATATCACCGATTATTCTGTGCCTGGACATCCACATCACACACTGAACCGTTGAGGCTGAAGAGACTTCCCGATCGCGAAATGAGCATTCTCAGTTCACCAAATGCGCTAACTTTGCGGATTGACGAACTCATCCAAACTAAGTGGGCTTCGTCGCTAAACGAAACCATACAGCTCATACTAATTCCCTCCACGTCCCGATGCCAACCGTGAAGTTTGAGCGTCCTAACGCAAACTGTTCAGAAGTTACGACGATTTTATTTCATATATTTCAACAATTGTCACCCTGTATATATCTTCCGACTGAAAACGGGAATAAAGTACTCAGAAGACATGGTCTGTTGTCCATGTGACTTTTTACGTGTGCACACCCACGGCGGGTATGTAAATTGTTAGAGATGCAATTCTCTGTGACAGGTACAAAGTCACCAAAGTGAATTACTGTTATATGCATTTAGTGTTGTTGCGAAGTGTAGTAGGGTATAAAAGCAACGTGAACAGCGTCAGATGTTGAGTCAGCACTGTGAATGACACAGAGGTGCCGCATATTCCAGTGACACAGTCTTATCACCACCTTACAAATTTTGAAAGGGGCTTGCTGTGAGTCTCCATTTGCCCAGCTGGTCGAATCATGGAAAATCCAGATTTGTGGGGTATTCGAATGTGGCTGTGAGCCAATGGTTCACTGTACGGGAACGTGAGGGTAGACATACTCGCGGTCAAGACTCTATCCGACCACGTCTCTCCACCAAATAGGAGAACCACCTCATTGTACATGTGTCTCTACGAATTATCTGTGTGTTGTTAAGCTACTTCTACGACCAAGAAAACCGTCCTATCTGTGACCGACAGACAGAATATGTGCGGATCCAAGTCGGATGTCAACTCCGATCAATTGCCAGTATCCACAATATCAGGGATGAGTCACAAGAGTTGTGGGCCAATACTGTCATCCAATATTATGCAATATTTGAACATTTAATTGGTGCGCCGTAACTTGTAATTTGATTTGAGGCATTATCGCCAGAGCTGGCCATTGTCGGCAGCAAGATAGGAATGGTGGTTGTGGCAGAAACAACCTGTTTCCAGTTGTACCGGTTTCTTTCGTCTCCAGTTTAACCTCGCTGTTAAAATCGCTCAAAATAACCGGTTTCTGAAATAACCGACTTTCAATATTTTATTGCCGTTACTTCCAATACTAAACGTAGACTTCGAACGAAGACCGAAAAAGTCTAATGTAGAGGAAGAAATAGGAGATCTCGACCAATACGGAACTGAGGCTGCGGCAGAAATTGGAATCATTGTCTCCAGCGGCGATGGCGTGAGCATAAAGTCATAAATTGACGACTTCCCTGCATCGTCCTTTTGGATGGTAGCAATTTTTCACCCTGAACCAACCACAAAATTAAGGGTTCAGTTATTATCCCAAGTTTAAGGTGTGCCAGTAAAATTATTTGGTAGCTCACACAAATTTCTTCTCTTCCAAGGATCAATGTCGATGTTTTTCCCCCGTATTATGTCAAAAAGGTGTTGTATCTCCACCCGTTTTCATTCCTTTAAAGCAATTGGACAACTGTACTTCGTAAAATGTTTCCAAACTAGGGATGCCATTCTGGAATACCATTACGTGCAAGAACGACAGCGAAAAACTGCCGTATAGCCCAGCTAGCGCAAGTCTTATACTTTCCACTTACACGCGCACCGTTCAGTACACCACACCACATTGCAACAGGTGCAGTATGGTATCAGCAATGCTATACTGATACTTGCGTCATGTGTTTGTTACTAGTTCCAAACAGTCGGTGTTGTAATTAAAATATTAGTGATCATTTTTACTACTTCCTGTAATAAACCAATAACTAAAAGTAATGGAAATTTTGCGAATATGCGTCACAAACATTACACTTTTCTTTAATTTTTTATTTAAAAACTAAAAATTTTAGCTCTGCTGCTATGGCAAATTGATATGCAAGTATTTTTACCCAGTTAAAAGGCCTTTTATGAGCAAGAGTGAAAAAATACGGTAAAACACCGGTTACGCAGACTAAAGTACCAGTCTCGGTTGTAACTGGACGGTATTTCCCATCTCTTACAGCACGGACAAGGAGAGGTAGGTGCGTGTTAGGAACAGCATGATCAAACTAGACAGTGCCCATCTGTAATGTAAATAGTGTTTTGTGGGAAGTGGTAATCGACTAACACTTTCCTGCAGTCTGGTTTGAACACTGTGTAGTACTTTTACAGAAGTCTGCTTCATTCAGTAACGAATGGAAAGCTTTGTACGTTATACGCATGGCGTTTATCTACTCACAAACAAGAAGCATTATCAAGGTATACTTGTACGTATCACTGCGAAACTTGGGTAGCATTTGGAAAGTAGACTGTGCTTCTGGTGAATGAAGGAGTTCACCCACAGTAAAAAGTCGAAAAAGTATTCTTGCTTGCAAAACCATGAAGAATCAGTTGTTCTGGCCACAGATGTACTACTTAAAGTTATCGAACGTACACTGAGATGCAGAAGTCATGAGTTACTGCTAATACAGTGTGGGACCTTATTTTGCTCGGCGTTGTGCAGCAACTCGACGTGGGAAGGACTCAATAAGTGGTTGAAACTCCCTAAAGAAATACTGAGCTATGCTACCTCTATAGACGTCCATAATTGCGGAAGTGTTGCTGGTGGAAGGTTTTGTGCACGCAGTGATCTCTCTCTTACGTCCCATAAATGTGCGATAGGATTCATTTCGAGTGATCTGTGTGGCCAGACCATTCGCTCGAACTGTCCACAATGTTCTTCAAACCATTCGCGAACGATCGTGGCTAAGCTACATGGCCCACTGTCGTCCACAATAATTCCAACGTTGTTTGGGAACATTAAGTCCATGAATGGCACCAGACAATTTCCAAGTACCCGAACATGAACATTTCCAGTCAATGGCCAGTTCAGTTGGACCAGATGACCCAGTCTATTCCGCGTAAACACAGCCCACACCGTTTTTGAGCTACGACCAACTTGTTAACTACCTGGGTCCTCGACTTCGCGGTGTCTGCGCCACCCCCGAATCCTACCATCAGCTCTTAGCAACTGAAATCGGGACTCATCTGACCAGGCCACTGTATGCCAGTCGTCGAGGGGCTGACCGATGTGGTCACGAGCCCACGAGAGGCGCTACTGGCGACGTCGTGCTCTTAGCAAAGGCACTCGCGTCGGGCACGTGTTGCCCATTAACGCCAGATTTCTCCGCACTGTCCTAACGGATACGTTTGTCGAACGTCCCACATTGATTTCTGCGGTTATTTCACGCAGTGTTGCTTGTCTGTTATCACTCAAAACTCTACACAAGTGCCGCTGCTCTCGGTCGTTAATGAAGACTTCGTACACTATGTCGTCATTGGTTAGAGGTAATGCCTGAAATTTGGTATTCTCGGCATACTGTAGACGCTGTGACTCTCGGAATATTGAATCCCCTAACAGTTACCGAAAAGGAATATCACCTGCGTCTAGCTCCAACTACCATTCCGCATTCAGAGTCTGTCACTGTTAATTCCCGTCGTGCGGTCATAATCACATCGGAAACCTTTTCATATGAATCACCCGATCACAAATGACAGCTCCACCAACGCACCGCCCTTTTATACCCCGGTACGCGATACTACCGCCGTCTCTGTATGTGCATATTGCTGTCCAATGATGTTCGTCACATCTGTCTCAAGTGCAGTTGGTTACTTGCGTTGTAGGATTTTCATAATATTCACGAATGTAACTTCGAGTTTTTTGCTTCATTATTACGAAGTCACCTTCTTTCCCGAGTAGTTAACATTTTCAGGTACGGTCTGCTACAGCATGGACAGTGAACGGTTGCCGCCTCTGTATGGTTGAAATGTGAGTTTGAAACACGTATGTAACATAGCAGCGATGGTGAGGCACGTTAAAATCTTTGACCAGAGAGCCTATAATCGTAGTTAGTCTGCGCTTGACCGCGCGAGTGTTGCGAGCAGTACTCTGTCAGTAGTCGTTGAGAGCAGTTCTGTAGTAGTCATCATGCAGAGCAGTCGGTCAGTAGTAGCAGCCCAGTGCGGTTGTGTGATGTAGTCTGTCGGCAACACTGGTCAAGATGCTGAATGAGGTATATTGTTAATTAAGGTAATCATCAGATAATGTAAAGTTATTTATTGTAATTAATTTCCAACAAGTGCCCCAATAATAATTTTGATTTAAAAGCAATTTTACAAAAAAAAATTTATTTAATTGAATTAACGATTTCGTTCCACTTCCCTTAAAAGAAAAGTTTCAGTTAAATTACAAAAAAAAACGAATAATATTATTTGCAATGCAGTTCCTCCAAGCTGTGCGCAAGAATAAGAGCAGAAATTTGACTAACAGTTACAATGAGGTAAGAATTTAATTCTGATTTACACAGGGCCAAAGACCGATATTTCGGTTTAATTGAATGATCATTATCACTGAGATTTCATTAGTACTGAATTGTTTTTCATTATTTTTGCGGGAGCTTACAGCAGAGTCAGATTGCGAATTTCACATTTTTGTTGCCTTTGTCAGTACATTTCATTGCAGGGAGGTTATTCTTGGGTCCCATTTATTATTATATTTTTGTCTTTTCTTTAAAATTTTTGTGGGAAGGTTTCACTTGGCTCCATTTCTGTATAATATTGTCTTTTAAATTTTTGTGGGGAGGTTACACTTGGCGACACCCAGTCCAGGATCGTATTTCGTTGAGAATCTTTTGAACAACAGTCAGATATCTGCTCTTATTTGCTTAGATATAATTAGGATTTGGCGCAACGCTTTTATTAACTTGTGACTTTCTTTCTACAGGTCAACGGCAATTCGTTGCTCTGTTGTATTTGTGTGTTGCTTTTGCATTGTGCTTATTTATTTTGTGAAAAATTGTGACTATTGTAAAAATGCCGCGAAAGACTGTGAATAGTGTATCGCGAGGTATTACGAACAAATTACCGGCTCAAACGACTTTACCGATAGGACATGTGACACGCAGTGTAATGATGACAATCCTGCGTTCACTAACAATCAATGCATTACAACCACTAATGATGACTTTTATCTTAATGAGGAACAAACGAACTCAATTGTTTCGTCTGTTAATTTGACGACAATTGATAACGCGGAGCGGTCTATAGTAATGAACGCTGCCCAGCGGAACACACCCGGTTTGGAAAATTCAAGTAACGTTCAGACAAATATTTCTAATGAAAATGAACAGGATACACAAGGTACGACGGATTTATTTCATTCCGAAATAGTGAGTGACAGTGTACATCCGACTGATAATCCTTTTTGTGAATCGCAGAATGACCGGATGGTTACAGAAAACGTGACAATTGTAGGTACACTATCAAACAACACAGAGAATAGAAATGCTAATTTTGGCTCGGGTCAAATTATGGCACTATTGCTACAACGAGTTAACGAAATTATTGAAAAACAAGACAACCTTAAGGAAGATAACAAACAACTTAGAGAACAGAACAAACAGTTTAATGAAAAATTAGACAATAATAATGAAAAATTAGACAACAATTCCAGACAGTTAAGTGAACAAATTAGAGCCGTTGCCGCGCAGTGTCACGATACTAAGGAACAGTTGCGCGAGGAAATTGAGGCTTGTTCAAGAAAAAGTAGCGAAGAGATTAGATCTGTTGCTCAGGAATTACGGGAAATGCAAACAGCCACAACGGAAACACTTAGAGCGGAAATTAGTACAGTCGCTAAACAATGCTCTGAAAAAGCTACACAATTACGCGACGAGTTTAAAGCAATGACAGCAGAACTTTCGCGCACAGTGGACGCAAAGATAGACGCGAAATTCGAACAGCAGAACACTCAGATTAACGAACGCTTTAATCAGCACATACAAAACAGTGATACGCGTTTCCGTAAATTTATTCAGGATCAAAATAAGGTAAAACGCCATGTCATGGAAACAATCACTGCTCAGAGACAAGAAGACAAACGTAAAATGTTCGCGAAAGCGAAGACATACGTAGACAACAATATTGCTACAGTGTCCGACGAAATTAATACCATCAAACAGTCAAACACAGAATTACGTGACGAAATTTCTGATCTTAAATTAAAAACAGACACATACACAACAGATTTTCAAACAGTGACCGACAGACTCGAACAATTGGAACTAACACAGGATTCCGATGTCGTCAAAGCTGACGTTAAAAAATTGAACGAAACTACGCGTAAGTTGCAGAAACAGATTAATGCGTCCGATTCTAAAACCGATGAACAGGCAAAAATATTGACTGAAAAATATGATGAATTGGCCAGTCGTATTGATGCTATCGAAAGTGCTAATGAGAATAAATCAGACGATACTTCACCGGTTTCATTTAATCAAACACCTGAATTTCAAAATTTACAGCAGACAATTAATGAGATCGATTCATCTAATAACGCGTTGCGTAGAAAACTGTCAAGTTTACAGCAAGAAGTAATAGAGATGAAAAGCATTTCAGTTAATAATAACATACAACAGACACCACTTTATGAACATTTGTCAGACTCACGCAGCGCGTATAATTTGGGTAATCTACAGAGAGTACGGGGCTTAGATTCCGAACAACCACAGTTCAATAGATACTCTTACGATCCTGAAGCTGGTGCATCACACAGAGATGATAATTTCGATTACAAACATTTTCTGTCAGTGAGAAAGTTTAAAGTATTTAAAAACGATAGAACGCAGATTCACCCACTGGATTGGATTCAACAATTTAGCTTTGCTCTTCCACCGTGTTGGCCTGTTACGCATAAACTTGAATTTATTTGCAGCTTTTTGGAAGGCGAACCGGCAACTCGTATGAGACCGATCGCGAGACAGTGTTACTCGGTAGAGGAATTTCAGAATGCTTTTCTATCAGCGTACTGGTCGAAGACGACACAGCGCGGAATTAAAGATCAGTTAATTAGTTTGCCAAATTATGAGAACTCCAATTTTCCCAGTGTCACGCAATTTTTTGAGCACATGGTACAACAAAACCAGTACCTAAGTGAACCGTACAGTGAATCCGCACTTATACAATTATGCATCTCTAAATTACCACGGTCATTAAGAGTGTCACTTTTAACTGGTCAGCAAAAAGAAAACATTTCAGCATTCAGAGATCTTTTACAGCTTTTAGAAGTACAGCAATCTGATTATTCTTTTGTAAACAAAAACTTTTCGTACAGTGAATCCGCACTTATACAATTATGCATCTCTAAATTACCACGGTCATTAAGAGTGTCACTTTTAACTGGTCAGCAAAAAGAAAACATTTCAGCATTCAGAGATCTTTTACAGCTTTTAGAAGTACAGCAATCTGATTATTCTTTTGTAAACAAAAACTTTTCGTATAATAACCAAGGTCAACAAAAGTACAGCAATTATGATCAGACACGTAATTTCAATAGAAAAGATAACAGACGCTTTAGAAACGACAACTACCAGAACTTTGATAACAGCCAAAATTCTAATTATCGATATCGTCAAAATTTTCAGCAACAGGAACCACACTTTAGTAACAATAGAGGTATTTCACAACGACAACGAAATTATTCCGTTACAGAATTGGAAACATTATGTGTTGTATGGGCTTTTACGAGATTTCGGCACTTTCTTTATGGCAGACATACAACCGTTTACACAGACCACAGAGCAATACAATTTTTACTTTCGGCTAGATTCACTCACGACAGGTTAAGTAGATGGAAACTATATTTACAAGAATTTAATTTTACGATTGTCCACATTCCCGGTACGCAAAATGTTATAGCAGACGCACTATCGCGTTCTCTCGGCAACAATCAGCAAGACGTAGCAACCAACTTCTGCAAAACAAATTTCAGTGTCATGTACATTCAGCAAGTAGCATTTGAAAATTTTATTTCATCGTCATTACAGGACATAGCACAAGAACAAAATAAAGACAATGTGTGGAAAGAAATTAAACACCTTTGGCAAGATAGGAAAAATGTTACGATTAGAAACCATTACACTGTACGCAATGACATTCTGTTTCGCCGCTCTCATCCTGACAGCAACAATTGGTTATTATGCATCCCTGACGAACTGGTTAACAAATTAATTTGGTACACTCATTTAAGTTACGCACATTACGGAGCAAGAAAATGTTTTCTTATACTGAGACAGAACTGTTATTTTAACAACATGGAGAAACGTATACGACGAGTTTTAGCGTCTTGTAAAATTTGCCAGAAAGCTAAATCAGACACCACTTCATATATTCCTCCTTTATATCCCATTGTACCTGTTAAATTAAGACATATGGCCGCAGTAGATATTTTTGGTCCGATTCCGAGAACTAACAGAGGTTTTTGCTACATCTTTGTCGCTGTTGAGCTCACTTCAAAATTTGTTACTTTCACTCCGTTACGCAAAGCTACTGCTAAAACTGTTTCGAAAGCATTTGTAAAACATTTTCTATTTCATGTAGGGCATATGATGAAAGTAATTTCTGACAATGGATCTCAATTTCGTAGTAGCATATGGACACGCATGTTACGAGCCAGAAACATTTCTCCGATCTATATATCCAAGTACCACGCTTCTTCGAACCCCTGTGAACGGTTAATGAAAGAAATTGGTAAGCTGTGCCGAATATACTGCCACAAAAGACATATTGATTGGGATACACACATACTCTCATTCCAAGATGTAATTAATTCCATTCCAAATGAATCGACTATGCTATCTCCGTCAGTTATACTGAAACACGTTGAACCACCAAACAAAATTAAAGAATTTGTAAATTTTCCTACATCTCGTCGCTTACGACACCACGAAATAATTGACATTGCGCTGAACAACATCAAACGTGCCGCAGAGCGCCGGAGAAGACAGCAAAAACAGGTTTGTACACGCCGAGACTTTCACGTTGGACAGAAAATATTAGTACGTACACACTATTTATCCAGCAAATTAAAAGGTAAGTGCAGTAAATTTGAACTTCTATACGCAGGTCCATATCGGATTCGCAGCATCCCTCACCACAATGTTGTCCACGTCGAAACTTTGAGAACCAGAAAACCGAAAGGCAATCACCATATCTCAAACATTAAACCGTTTATTGAATGAAATCACTTTATGATGTAACATGCTATGATGCCATTTACTAATGCAATTATATTCACCTGACTAATTACTAATGATTATCGTATTTTTTCTTGGCAAGTGCCCGGCAAGGTAAGGTTAGCAGGTCGCTTTTCTTGTCGTTACACATCAGACCATGCACATTTTCCACTTTTTTATGTACGATTGTATTCCAGTTTTGTCTATATGCACTGTGAAATAGTTAAGATATAACACACACCAGTCGACTTTGACATTTTTTTTGGCCTTATGACATCTCAACATCGTGACTTTTACATTTTTTGCTGCTGCATTGTGATATTCTCTGTACATTTTGGCTTTGAACACTGTCAATGTCTTTGACATATTACGTTGTCTGTAATGTTATGCTGTATGGTTAATTGTGTCACCATAAACCAGTCTTTATTTAGTGGGTATATGATTTAAATGCAAGACGTTAATCTCTGTTCATCATTTTCAGAAAGAAATAACGTGTAAGCGAAATAAATTAAACGGAAATGGGTATTTCAACTACGGAATAAATGATAGAAGATGCAATAACTTTATGAGGAAGAGTAAATGGATCAGGATTAACAAGCATTAACAAGAATATACTATACTCATCGTAGAATAGCAGTCTTAACTAATTTTTTCTTTCAGAATACAAGGTGATTGATGCAGGCTGTCGGACAGAACTACACATCTTAGTTTTAGTGATGAAATATGCTAGAGATAAGGAATAGTTGTATAATGAGTAATGAAGTGATATTTTTGCAGATGATAATGAATACCCCCCCCCCCCCCCCCATGAACCATGGACCTTGCCGTTGGTGGGGAGGCTTGCGTGCCTCAGCGATACAGATGGCCGTACCGTAGGTACAACCACAACGGAGGGGTATCTGTTGAGAGGCCAGACAAACATGTGGTTCCTGAAGAGGGGCAGCAGCCTTTTCAGTAGTTGCAAGGGCAACAGTCTGGATGATTGACTGATCTGGCCTTGTAACAATAACCAAAACGGCATTGCTGTGCTGGTACTGCGAACGGCTGAAAGCAAGGGGAAACTACGGCCGTAATTTTTCCCGAGGGCATGCAGCTTTACTGTATGATTAAATGATGATGGCGTCCTCTTGGGTAAAATATTCCGGAGGTAAAATAGTCCCCCATTCGGATCTCCGGGCGGGGACTACTCAAGAGGATGTCGTTATCAGGAAAAAGAAAACTGGCGTCCTACGGATCGGAGCGTGGAATGTCAGATCCCTTAATCGGGCAGGTAGGTTAGAAAATTTAAAAAGGGAAATGGATAGGTTAAAGTTAGATATAGTGGGAATTAGTGAAGTTCGGTGGCAGGAGGAACAAGACTTCTGGTCAGGTGACTACAGGGTTATAAACACAAAATCAAATAGGGGTAATGCAGGAGTAGGTTTAATAATGAATAGGAAAATAGGAATGCGGGTAAGCTACTACAAACAGCATAGTGAACGCATTATTGTGGCCAAGATAGATACGAAGCCCACACCTACTACAGTAGTACAAGTTTATATGCCAACTAGCTCTGCAGATGACGAAGAAATTGAAGAAATGTATGATGAAATAAAAGAAATTATTCAGATAGTGAAGGGAGACGAAAATTTAATAGTCATGGGTGACTGGAATTCGAGTGTAGGAAAAGGGAGAGAAGGAAACGTAGTAGGTGAATATGGATTGGGGCTAAGAAATGAAAGAGGAAGCCGCCTGGTAGAATTTTGCACAGAGCACAAATTAATCATAGCTAACACTTGGTTTAAGAATCATGATAGAAGGTTGTATACATGGAAGAACCCTGGAGATACTAAAAGGTATCAGATAGATTATATAATGGTGAGACAGAGATTTAGGAACCAGGTTTTAAATTGTAAGACATTTCCAGGGGCAGATGTGGACTCTGACCACAATCTATTGGTTATGACCTGTAGATTAAAACTGAAGAAACTGCAAAAAGGTGGGAATTTAAGTAGATGGGACCTGGATAAACTGAAAGAACCAGAGGTTGTACAGATTTTTAGGGAGATCATAAGGGAACAATTGACAGGAATGGGGGAAAGAAATGCAGTAGAAGAAGAATGGGTAGCTTTGAGGGATGAAGTAGTGAAGGCAGCAGAGGATCAAGTAGGTAAAAAGACCAGGGCTCTTAGAAATTCTTGGGTAACAGAAGAAATATTGAATTTACTTGATGAAAGGAGGAAATATAAAAATGCCGTTAATGAAGCAGGCAAAAAAGAATACAAACGTCTCAAAAATGAGATCGACAGGAAGTGCAAAATGGCTAAGCAGGGATGGCTAGAGGACAAATGTAAGGATGTAGAGGTTTATCTCACTAGGGGTAAGATAGATACTGCCTACAGGAAAATTAAAGAGACCTTCGGAGATAAGAGAACCACTTGTATGAACATCAAGAGCTCAGATGGAAACCCAGTTCTGAGCAAAGAAGGGAAAGCAGAAAGGTGGAAGGAGTATATAGAGGGTCTGTACACGGGCGATGTACTTGAGGACAACATTATGGAAATGGAAGAGGATGTAGAAGAAGATGAAATGGGAGATACAATACTGCGTGAGGAGTTTGACAGAGCACTGAAAGACCTGAGTCGAAACAAGGCCCCCGGAGTAGACAACATTCCATTGGAACTACTGACGGCCTTGGGAGAGCCAGTCCTGACAAAACTCTACCATCTGGTGAGCAAGATGTATGAAACAGGCGAAATACCCTCAGACTTCAAGAAGAATATAATAATTCCAATCCCAAAGAAAGCAGGTGTTGACAGATGTGAAAATTACCGAACAATCAGTTTAATAAGCCACAGCTGCAAAATACTAACACGAATTCTTTACAGACGAATGGAAAAACTAGTAGAAGCCGACCTTGGGGAAGATCAGTTTGGATTCCGTAGAAATACTGGAACACGTGAGGCAATACTGACCTTACGACTTATCTTAGAAGAAAGATTAAGGAAAGGCAAACCTACGTTTCTAGCATTTGTAGACTTAGAGAAAGCTTTTGACAATGTTGACTGGAATACCCTCTTTCAAATTCTAAAGGTGGCAGGGGTAAAATACAGGGAGCGAAAGGCTATTTACAATTTGTACAGAAACCAGATGGCAGTTATAAGAGTCGAGGGACATGAAAGGGAAGCAGTGGTTGGGAAGGGAGTAAGACAGGGTTGTAGCCGCTCCCCGATGTTATTCAATCTGTATATTGAGCAAGCAGTAAAGGAAACAAAAGAAAAATTCGGAGTAGGTATTAAAATCCATGGAGAAGAAATAAAAACCTTGAGGTTTGCCGATGACATTGTAATTCTGTCAGAGACAGCAAAGGACTTGGAAGAGCAGTTGAATGGAATGGACATTGTCTTGAAAGGAGGATATAAGATGAACATCAACAAAAGCAAAACGATGATAATGGAATGTAGTCGAATTAAGTCGGGAGATGCTGAGGGAATTAGATTAGGAAATGAGACACTTAAAGTAGTAAAGGAGTTTTGCTATTTGGGGAGCAAAATAACTGATAATGGTCGAAGTAGAGAGGATATAAAATGTAGACTGGCAATGGCAAGGAAAGCGTTTCTGAAGAAGAGAAATTTGTTAACATCGAGTATAGATTTAAGTGTCAGGAAGTCATTTCTGAAAGTATTTGTATGGAGTGTAGCCATGTATGGAAGTGAAACCTGGACGGTAAATAGTTTAGACAAGAAGAGAATAGAAGCTTTCGAAATGTGGTGCTACAGAAGAATGCTGAAGATTAGATGGGTAGATCACATAACTAATGAGGAAGTATTGAATAGGATTGGGGAGAAGAGAAGTTTGTGGCACAACTTGACCAGAAGAAGGGATCGGTTGGTTGGACATGTTCTGAGGCATCAAGGGATCACCAATTTAGTTTTGGAGGGCAGCGTGGAGGGTAAAAATCGTAGGGGGAGACCAAGAGATGAGTACACTAAGCAGATTCAGAAGGATGTAGGTTGTAGTAGGTACTGGGACATGAAGAAGCTTGCACAGGATAGAGTAGCATGGAGAGCTGCATCAAAACAGTCTCAGGACTGAAGACCACAACAACAACAATGAATACTGATGAATAATGATGAAGAATATGCTATTATGAATAATGAAATTTTTCTTTACTGGTGATGATAATAATGAAGTTATGATAATATGGATAATGAAGTGATTGATAATGAAGTTTTTTCTTTACAGATGAGGATAATGTTGAAGTTATGTATTTATGCTACGTAGTTATTTAAGTATTTGTTGCAGTTTGTTTTGACAGCAAGTGTTATATTGCGTAGTAGGATGACGGAAAGTTTTGGAAAGGACAGCTATGGAACACATGTTTATACACATTTCACTACCTGTTAATTCGAAGTTCACTACTTTTCAGCATAGTGTGCGTTTCTTCTTTCAGGTCAATAATCCATTTTGTATTTTTTCCAGGAGAAGTTTTTCATGATACTTACTAAACCTGTTACTTATTATACCTGTTCTAGTACTTGCATTTTTATTTTTTTAACCCATTTGTGTTTATCATTTATAAATGTGATCACATATACTGCCTTGTTTCACAATCTTGTTACACTTGACTCATGACGAATGACCTTACACGTTTTTGATTTACAGGAACAACCCAGTACCAATTTTTTTTCTTTTTTTCTCTTCTTGCTTTCTCTTATAATTACCAAAAGCAATGCTTTGCTAGCACAAAAACAAAAAAAAAAATATATGTATTGCCAGTCCCGAATAATGACTTAAGAGATTTCTGAGTACTACTGATTATTTATGCTATGACTGTAATTAACTGATTTTTTATAATGAATTAAGAGATTTCTGAATAATACTGAATGAAAAAAAATGTTGTACTATTTAATACTTGCTGGACACTGAGTGCCAATAATTAATGTCACTCAATGAATTATGTTATTAATTATGCCATTAATTAGCTCTTGTTTTCAATGTTGATACTTTGTAACTGGAAAAGAATATGATTCTTACTATATTGAAATGACAAATGATTAACTATGCTTATAATTGGGAAAGAATGTGATTGTTTAATAATGCTTTGTAATTAGGAGAAAGCTAATGATTATTACTATTGAAATGACAAATAATTAATTAACTATGCCATACTTTGTAACTGGAAAAGAATATGATTCTTACTATATTGAAATGACAAATGATTAACTATGCTTTATAATTGGGAAAGAATGTGACTGTGTAATAATGCTTTGTAATTAGGAGAAAGCTAATGATTATTACTATTGAAATGACAAATAATTAATTAACGATGCCATACTTTGTAACTGGAAAAGAATGCGATTGCTTCATAATGCTTTGTAATTAGGAAAAGGCTAATGATTATTACTATATTGGAATGACAAATAATTAATTAACGATGCCATACTTTGTAACTGGAAAAGAATGCGATTATTTAATAATGCTTTGTAACTAGGAAAAGAAGGTTACTGATTGTATGTAAAACAATTAATGAACATTTTTCTGTAATACTACATACTTGGTACAGAAATGTTCAATCACTGGGTTATGAATGCCGCAAACTACTAATGAAGACTGTAATTGTCAATATTATGTGACTTAATGTCCTTCACCTCATGAGCTAACTACCCTGAATTACTGCAATGTCCATTTGTCCTGTCTATCCTAGTGATCATGGAGCACTAGCTTTGGTTTTGCACTAATTCTACGTTGGTGTGCCTTGTAAGAGCGTGGTGTTGACACGACATGCTGTCCACCACCGTGAGCGATGAAGACGTTATTATGGTCCCACTGTTTGGTGTACCTAATGTACTGCCAACATGAGAACATGAAATGTTACTACGAGAGTTCAGTGTCTTGGCTACACTGGCAAATTCGGATGGGAAAAGAAGTTCAAATTGTGTCACTTGGTGTTGTACTTCTGTGGAAAGATATGGACCTTCAGAACAGCTGTGTGCAATCTAAAGTGCTACAACCATGATGCAATCCTTCCCTTTCCTATCCTAATTCTTGTCACATAGTGAAAATCATTTTTTTGCTAACATTATTTATGTTCATGGGTTATACATTTTTTTTTTTTTGATTCGCTCAACTCCAGTGCGAGTACACTTATGTCACTTGTCGATATGATTTTTTGCCATTATGTTTATTTATTGCAAAAATGCCTAAGACATTTTTTTCGATTTGTTCTCAAGTACAGTATGTGCACTCTTGTCTTTTATATTGTATATACATTTTTTTATTTATTATTTTATTTTACTGATATGTTCTGAACTACAGTGCATGTGCACTTATGTTGTGTGTTAATATGTTTTCTACTGAACTTCAGTGCCTGTGCATTTTCAATATGATTTGTACTCATTCTGTATATTCAATACTTCAGTACATATGCACTTATGTCATTTGTTACTAACTATATATACATTTCGTAAATTGCTAATATGTTCTCAACTCCAGTGCGAGTACACTCATGTCACTTATCAACATGATTTTCTGCCATTCTGTTTATTTGTTCTGAAAATGCTAAAGAATTTTTTCAGTGCGTGTGCACTTTGCTATCTGTCAAATAATTTGTATATACAGTTTTTTGATTTACTACTATGTTTTGTACTCACATCCTGTCTTTGTCTGATATATTTTGTACTCGGTGCATGTGCACAACATTTAATTTATGTACTAAATTTGAATATTCTGTAAATTGTAAAAATTTCTTGCGATGGCAAGTCCAAATGACTCACCATCGCTGCCAAATTTTTGCCCACCCCAGTGGAGGGTTATGAAACACGTATGTAACATAGCAGCGATGGTGAGGCACGTTAAAATCTTTGACCAGAGAGCCTATAATCGTAGTTAGTCTGCGCTTTACCGCGCGAGTGTTGCGAGCAGTACTCTGTCAGTAGTCGTTGAGAGCAGTTCTGTAGTAGTCATCATGCAGAGCAGTCGGTCAGTAGTAGCAGCCCAGTGCGGTTGTGTGATGTAGTCTGTCGGCAACACTGGTCAAGATGCTGAATGAGGTATATTGTTAATTAAGGTAAGCATCAGATAATGTAAAGTTATTTATTGTAATTAATTTCCAACAAGTGCCCCAATAATAATTTTGATTTAAAAGCAATTTTACAAAAAAAAATTTATTTAATTGAATTAACGATTTCGTTCCACTTCCCTTAAAAGAAAAGTTTCAGTTAAATTACAAAAAAAAACGAATAATATTATTTGCAATGCAGTTCCTCCAAGCTGTGCGCAAGAATAAGAGCAGAAATTTGACTAACAGTTACAATGAGGTAAGAATTTAATTCTGATTTACACAGGGCCAAAGACCGATATTTCGGTTTAATTGAATGATCATTATCACTGAGATTTCATTAGTACTGAATTGTTTTTCATTATTTTTGCGGGAGCTTACAGCAGAGTCAGATTGCGAATTTCACATTTTTGTTGCCTTTGTCAGTACATTTCATTGCAGGGAGGTTATTCTTGGGTCCCATTTATTATTATATTTTTGTCTTTTCTTTAAAATTTTTGTGGGAAGGTTTCACTTGGCTCCATTTCTGTATAATATTGTCTTTTAAATTTTTGTGGGGAGGTTACACTTGGCGACACCCAGTCCAGGATCGTATTTCGTTGAGAATCTTTTGAACAACAGTCAGATATCTGCTCTTATTTGCTTAGATATAATTAGGATTTGGCGCAACGCTTTTATTAACTTGTGACTTTCTTTCTACAGGTCAACGGCAATTCGTTGCTCTGTTGTATTTGTGTGTTGCTTTTGCATTGTGCTTATTTATTTTGTGAAAAATTGTGACTATTGTAAAAATGCCGCGAAAGACTGTGAATAGTGTATCGCGAGGTATTACGAACGAAATTACCGGCTCAAACGACTTTACCGATAGGACATGTGACACGCAGTGTAATGATGACAATCCTGCGTTCACTAACAATCAATACATTACAACCACTAATGATGACTTTTATCTTAATGAGGAACAAACGAACTCAATTGTTTCGTCTGTTAATTTGACGACAATTGATGACGCGGAGCGGTCTATAGTAATGAACGCTGCCCAGCGGAACACACCCAGTTTGGAAAATTCAAGTAACGTTCAGACAAATATTTCTAATGAAAATGAACAGGATACACAAGGTACGACGGATTTATTTCATTCCGAAATAGTGAGTGACAGTGTACATCCGACTGATAATCCTTTTTGTGAATCGCAGAATGACCGGATGGTTACAGAAAACGTGACAATTGTAGGTACACTATCAAACAACACAGAGAATAGAAATGCTAATTTTGGCTCGGGTCAAATTATGGCACTATTGCTACAACGAGTTAACGAAATTATTGAAAAACAAGACAACCTTAAGGAAGATAACAAACAACTTAGAGAACAGAACAAACAGTTTAATGAAAAATTAGACAATAATAATGAAAAATTAGACAACAATTCCAGACAGTTAAGTGAACAAATTAGAGCCGTTGCCGCGCAGTGTCACGATACTAAGGAACAGTTGCGCGAGGAAATTGAGGCTTGTTCAAGAAAAAGTAGCGAAGAGATTAGATCTGTTGCTCAGGAATTACGGGAAATGCAAACAGCCACAACGGAAACACTTAGAGCGGAAATTAGTACAGTCGCTAAACAATGCTCTGAAAAAGCTACACAATTACGCGACGAGTTTAAAGCAATGACAGCAGAACTTTCGCGCACAGTGGACGCAAAGATAGACGCGAAATTCGAACAGCAGAACACTCAGATTAACGAACGCTTTAATCAGCACATACAAAACAGTGATACGCGTTTCCGTAAATTTATTCAGGATCAAAATAAGGTAAAACGCCATGTCATGGAAACAATCACTGCTCAGAGACAAGAAGACAAACGTAAAATGTTCGCGAAAGCGAAGACATACGTAGACAACAATATTGCTACAGTGTCCGACGAAATTAATACCATCAAACAGTCAAACACAGAATTACGTGACGAAATTTCTGATCTTAAATTAAAAACAGACACATACACAACAGATTTTCAAACAGTGACCGACAGACTCGAACAATTGGAACTAACACAGGATTCCGATGTCGTCAAAGCTGACGTTAAAAAATTGAACGAAACTACGCGTAAGTTGCAGAAACAGATTAATGCGTCCGATTCTAAAACCGATGAACAGGCAAAAATATTGACTGAAAAATATGATGAATTGGCCAGTCGTATTGATGCTATCGAAAGTGCTAATGAGAATAAATCAGACGATACTTCACCGGTTTCATTTAATCAAACACCTGAATTTCAAAATTTACAGCAGACAATTAATGAGATCGATTCATCTAATAACACGTTGCGTAGAAAACTGTCAAGTTTACAGCAAGAAGTAATAGAGATGAAAAGCATTTCAGCAGAGTCAGATTGCGAATTTCACATTTTTGTTGCCTTTGTCAGTACATTTCATTGCAGGGAGGTTATTCTTGGGTCCCATTTATTATTATATTTTTGTCTTTTCTTTAAAATTTTTGTGGGAAGGTTTCACTTGGCTCCATTTCTATATAATATTGTCTTTTAAATTTTTGTGGGGAGGTTACAAGTTACTGGTATAAATTGTGTCGCTCTCTGACTGAACTTTAATGAATATACAAATGGATTACGCAGGTTTTATGTCGTAATGCAACATGTACAGGCAGAGGGAGTGCAACGTCATCTAGATAAGTGGGCTCATACTACCAAGTTGTTTATAAGTTAGCCCGATTTTGTAATAATTGAAATAGCACCCCCAGCGTTGACTCTCCGCAACCCCACTGACTTGCTGCCTCCGACTCACTCAAGGTTATGTCACCTCTTGGCACAGATAACGGTTCATTCTACTGTTTGATCTATGGCGAAGGATGGTCAAACTACGTCCTTCATCAGCGGGCACACATCCTCTTTTTCGCTGCCTGTGCCATGTTCCCGATAACTATGGTGATTTTCCGAACCCAAATGTGAACTTTGCGCTTGTTGACTTTCCCCCGTGAGTGGAAGTTTGTTTCGTCAGAGAAAAATACGTGTCCTAAATGTTCTCCATCCTACCCTACATCTCAATAGCAAAGTCTTACCGAAACTACAAGTCGTTTCGCTTCACCGCTAGCACAACTTAAGCGTTCGAGTGAAATCGTTCATGCAGCTGGGCTGAGCAAAGGATATTTAGCTCTCGTGATGCTAGGCGAATTGACGACGTGAGGTTCCTCGGAAGGACTCTATGATGAGATGTGAGTTGTCTACCAGAACATCTACATCTGCATTTATACTCCGAAAGCCGCCCAACGGTGTGTGGCGGAGGGCACTTTACGTGCCACTCCCTTTCCAGTTCCAGTCGCGTATGGTTCGCGGGAAGAACGACTGCCGGAAAGCCTCCGTGCGCGCTCTAATCTCTCTAATTTTACATTCGTGATCTCCTCGGGAGGTATAAGTAGGGAGAAGCAATATATTCGATACCTCATCCAGAAACGCACCCTCTCGAAACCTGGACAGCAAGCTACACCGCGATGCAGAGAGCCTCTCTTGCAGAGTCTGCCACTTGAGTTTGCTAAACATCTCCGTAACGCTATAACGATTACCAAATAACACTGTGACGAAACGCGCCGCTCTTCTTTGGATCTTCTCTATCTCCTCCGTCAACCCGATCTGGTACGGATCCCACACTGATGAGCAATACTCAAGTATAGGTCGAACGAGAGTTTTGTAAGCCACCTCCTTTGTTGATGGACTACATTTTCTAAGGACTCTCCCAATGAATCTCAACCTGGTACCCGCCTTACCAACAATTAACTTTGTATGATCATTCCACTTCAAATCGTTCCGCACGCATACTCCCAGATATTTTACAGAAGTAACTGCTACCAGTGTTTGTTCCGCTATCATATAATCATACAATAAAGGATCCTTCCTTCTATGTTTTCGCAATACATTACATTTGTCTATGTTAAGGGTCAGTTGCCTCTGCCTGCACCAAGTGCCTACCCGCTGCAGATCTTCCTGCATTTCGCTGCAGTTTTCTAATGCTGCAACTTCTCTGTATACTACACCATCATCCGCGAAAAGCCGCATGGAACTTCCGACCATATCTACCAGGTCATTTATATATATTGTGGAAACCAACGGGCCGGCCTGTGTGGCCAGGCGGTTCTAGGTCGCAGGTTCGAATCCTGCCTCGGGCATGGATGTGTGTGATGTCATTAGGTTAGCTAGGTTTAAGTAGTTCTAAGTTCTAGGGGACTGATGACCTCAGAAATTAAGCCCCATAGTGCTCAGAGCCATTTGAACCATTTTTTGAAAAGCAATTGTCTCATAACACTCCCCTGTGGCACGCCAGAGGTTACTTTAACGTCTGTAGACGTCTCACACGATCGCTGTTCCGGAATCCATGTTGATTCCTACAGAGTAGATTCTGGGTTTCCAGAGATGACATGATACGCGAGCAAAAAACATGTTCTAAAATTCTACAACAGACCGATGTCAGAGATATAGGCCTATAGTTTGGCGCATCTGCTCGACGACCCTTCTTGAAGACAGGGACTACCTGTGCTCTTTTCCAATCATTTGGAACCTTCCGTTCCTCTAGAGACTTGCGGTACACGGCTGTTAGAAGGGGGACAAGTCCTTTAGCATACTCTGTGTAGAAGCGAATTGGTATCCCGTCAGGTCCAGTGGACTTCCTTCTGTTGAGTATTTTCAGTTGCTTTTCTATTATTCCTTGGACTCTTATTTCGATGTCAGTCATTTTTTCGTTTGTGCGAGGATTTAGACAAGGAACTGCAGTGCGGTCTCCCTCTATGAAACAGCTTTGGAAAAAGGTGTTTAGTATTTCAGCTTTACGCGTGTCATCCTCTGTTTCAATGCCATCTTTATCCCAGAGTGTCTGGATATGCTGTTTCGATCTACTTACTGATGTAACGTAAGACCAGAACTTCCTAGGCTTTTCTGTCAAGTCGGTACATAGAATTTTACTTTCGAATTCACTGAATACTTCACGTATAGTCCTTCTTACGCTAACTTTGACATCGTTTAGCTTCTGTTTGTCTGAGAGGTTTTGGCAGCGTTTAAACTTGCAGTGAAGCTCTCTTTGCTTTCGCAATAGTTTCCTAACTTTGTTGTTGAACCACGGGGGGTTTTTTCCATCCCTCACAGTTTTACTCGGCACGTACTGTCTAAAACGCATTTTACGATTGCCTTGAACTTTTTCCATAAACACTCAACATTGTCAGTGTCGGAACAGAAATTTTCGTTTTGATCTGTTAGGTAGTCTGAAATATGCCTTCTATTACTGTTGCTAAACGGATAAACCTTCCTCCCTTTTTTTATATTCCTATTTACTTCCATATTCAGGGATGCTGCAACGGCCTTATGATCACTGAATCCCTGTTCTGCGTTTACAGAGTCGAAAAGTTCGGGTCTGTTTGTTATCAGTAGGTCCAAGATGTTATCTCCACGAGTCGGTTCTCTGTTTAATTGCTCGAGGTAATTTTCGGATAGTGCACTCAGTATAATGTCACTCGATGCTCTGTCCCTACCACCTGTCCTAAACATCTGAGTGTCCCAGTTTATATCTGGTAAATTGAAATCTCCACCTAAGACTATAACATGCTGAGGAAATTTATGTGAAATGTGTTCCAGATTTTCTCTCAGTGGTTCTGCCACTAATGCCGCTGAGTCGGGAGGTCGGTAAAAGGAGCCAATTATTAACCTAGCTCGGTTGTTGGGTATAACCTCCACCCATAATAATTCAGAGGAACTATCCACTTCTATTTCACTACAGGATAAACTAATACTAACAGTGCCAAACAAGACACCACCGGTTGCATGCAATCTATCCTTTGTAAACACCGTCTGTGCCTCTGTAAAAATTTCGGCAAAATTTATCTCTGACTTCAGCCAGCTTTCCGTACCTATAACGATTTCAGCTTCGGTGCTTTCTATCAGCGCTTGAAGTTCCGGTACTTTACCAACGCAGCTTCGACAGTTTACAATTACAATACCGATAACTGCTTGGTCGCCGCATGTCCTGTCTTTGCCCCGCACCCCTTGAGGCTGTTGCCCTTTCTGTACTTTCCCGAGGCCACCTAACCTAAAAAACAGCCCAGTCCACGCCACACAACCCCTGCTACCCGTGTAGCCGCCTTCTGTGTGTAGTGGACTCCTGACCTATCCAGCGGAACCCGAAACCCCACCACCCTATGGCGCAAGTAGAGGAATCTGCAGCCCACATGTTCGCTGAACCGTCACAGCCTCTGATTCAGACCCTCCACTCGGCTCTGTACCAAAGGTCAGCAGTCAGCTGACTGTTTTCACTGCCAGCGGCCAGGAACCTCTCAGGCCAACCCTTAATCGTTTTAAGGTGTGGTGATACTCTTTGAAATTCACGTCAGAAATTTCTTTGGATTAGCTTTCTGCTCAGCACCTCACGCATTCTGCTCTCTCTTGAGGTGTAGTCTATCCTGATAGTTGTTTAACACCTGAAACTAAACGAAAGGAATCTTTTGGGAAAAAGTCAACAGAAAAAGCTTTGGACGACCTCGGTTCTTTTTTTATATAATTTCAGTTACATCAAAAAGTATAAGTTGAAATATGTCCTGAATTGAAATGTCCACCTTGGGATTAAGTTTGGACCTATGAATTCATATAATAACGCGATATAACAGTTCCATTAAGGAAACGTGACAAGCGAGACTAACTTACTTTGCGAAATGGAGTTATAATGGGCATGGTAAAAAATGTAATTGAAATACGTTAATCTTGCTAAGCTGTGAGAAACACATGAATGAATATCAATAATGTGCAAGCAACAGCGCTTGTCGCTTAGCTGCGTAAAATGGACAAGCTTCCTGCAGTCTATTATCATAACTTTACTACCTTGAACCTGAGAATGCAATGCGTAAAACAAGCACATTTTTGCATATAACGATGTACTGCTAGCTCTCTCAGCGACCACAGCTAATGTCTTACCTACAGATCTGTAAAAGCTTTTAGGCGAAAGGAAGAACGAACTACTCACCGTAATCACTAAACTACTTAACAATGATCGGAATGACAGTTCAGAAAATTTTCAATCTGCTGAAGGCAAAACGCAAATCATATGGAGTAGCTTGTTACTGATTACAAAGTGGAACTCGGCCGTAAGGACACCGGCATTTCAAAATAATGGCAAGGGATTACAAATGTCTGTATGTCTGTGTAGAATGTTTGAGTATAAAAATATGTAATTACCCGTAGTGTGTTGTTCGGCAACAGGGACATATACAATATTCATACATGTAGCACATAATATAAAGACCCACAACACGTGAAATGTCTGCCCAAACGAAAATCTCTATGCCTCAATAAATTCTGAAAGACGCTCATGAAATGGGAATGTGACGAATGTAAATGACTCAAAACTCGGATGAATCAGAAGAAACCCGATTCTGTACCATGCTTCGAAAGTCATCCACCATACAAAGCCTAGAGTATAACATCTCAGGATAGAAAGCAGTCCCTAAAGTTCTCAAAATACCGTTAATTTCACCTCGGCAAGCCTTTCAATACGAAACAGAAAATAGCCACACATTAATAATAAGATATCTGCGATTGGATGGCAGACACTAACTTCAGTCGTAATCAAATCTTACGCGAGTATGAAGCATCTTACCACACCTGTTGACACGACGCTTGTACACCTCACTCGACTTTTCCTCTAAGACCCACACTCTGCTCATTCAAACTCATCAAACTTTCTCTGGCCAATTGACTCTTTCTTTTGTCAATATCTCGCGTTTACCGGAACTTACAAGCGTATTCTCTTGGCACCTTACTGAACCTGTCAAAGATAGTTACACGAGCAGAAGTAGATAGCTTGGTACAGAACATAACTTAGCAGACCACTATAAGAAAGAGAGTCGCTATTGATAGTTGTGGATGCGACAGAATACCTTCAATATTTTAAGGTTTCCATAGTTCCGCAAATCGTATCTATGCTTCATATATTTTTATAATTCCATTTGGAATCCATGGAGGATTTTTGTGGGCACCCTGTACAACTAACTCTGAATAAGCAGTGATAAAAGAGGTGTTCATCCTCTGACAGTGTGAATTAATTTATTCATCGCACTACATGTTACAGAAGCATAGTTTCCGTTATTGGGTATGATAAGGCGAATAAATATACTGTTACAATAAATGCATAACTAAGATAGATCACCACTTACAAATTTGGGTCCCTCGCACCGAAAGGCAAATGGAAAACACGTAATCCCTGTACGAACAAGCCAGGTACTTCGCATTCCATGTTCCCACAGAAAAGTGTCACACATATATGACAATACGCGAAACAGACCTACACGTCATGATCTAGTAGGGAAAAGGGTCACGTTAGCTGTGACTGCCTGTTAGTTAATACGCCCGTCAAAGGACTTTGTAATAGGAATAGAAGCGTAAATTGATCTGATACGATTTGCCTGCGCTTCAGAACGTCACTCCATCAGTCACTGAAGGGCGAAAAATGTCTCCAACGTATACGAAAATGGCAGCTATTGGAGCTGAGAGCATTACACACTAATCACGTTTCCCGAAGCAATACCGCAGAAATACGGGAAGTGAGTCCAAAACGAGTTAGCGACAGAAGTTAATTACAAAGCACCAGTATTCCTGCCTTCCACAAATTCGGTTATCCCGTTATTGCAGAACTCTTTGTTTCCTCGGTTAGTTTGAATGGCAGAATTTTCAGATCTGTCATTAGTCCCGCAAATCATACCATAAACGGTAAAGCACGTTCGTGTTATTTGTGGCTCCTAAATTGATTTCTCTTGTTATTGAAATACACTGGACCGTCCAGTCGCACATTAACGCACGACAAGTTAGGCAGTATAATGCTGCTAGGATTCATTGTTTCCCCAGGCGACCAGTAGTTCACACTTTTCAGTAAAAATAAAAATATATAAAAAGACACGGAATGCCCCTTGTGTTCGGTAAAATACTGTTTGTTACAGCGCCGACGTGTTACATGTTTCTGCCTCGGGTTTTAGAGGAATGTTTGTCGAGAGAAAAATATTAGACGCGAGATAAAAATATTAGACGTGTGATCATCGTCCACAGAGGTGGAGACTGACGGAGGAATGATGATACTTTGGCCTTTTCAGCAAATGTCACAGATATATGTTACTGGATAAAGACTTAAACCGTCCTCCTTCCGAGTCCCGTTGGAGCGTTTTAATCAACTGAGTGCGGAAGCTACTAAAAGAGACCGACTAAAAACAACTGCAGATCAAACCGATACACTAACATTTAAGGACTAAGCGCACTTTGCATCAGGGAGAAGTAGAACTAATTGCTCAGCAGTAGTGAACCTGTGGATATTAATAATGGCAACTGTAGTTAAGTCTTTCCCTTAACTGTTACTCTAATTGCCTGCCGCGCTGGCCGAGCGGTTCTAGGCGCTTCAGTCCGGAACCGCGCAACTGCTATGGTCGCGGGTTCGAATCCTGCCTCGGGCATGGATGTGTGTTATGTCCTTAGGTTAGTTAGGTTTAAGTAGTTCTGAGTTCTAGGGGACTGATGACATAAGATGTTAAGTCCCATAGTTCTAAGAGCCATTTGTTACTCTAATTAATCTAAAAGCAGTTGGGGTAACGTGTCTTACCAACCCTTTCTTTTTGACACCCTGGTTAAAGTTTTTACTATCAAATGCAATCAGCGTTGTACAATCTCGCGGCACTAGAGTTACCAATTCGTACTTTATTTTCGAATGTTCCTGGTCCACTCTATATCTTCTACAAGCCGACAGCACCATCAAGTTGATGAGACACTAATATCCTGATGTGCCAAGGAAACTAGTATAGGCATGCATATTCAAATACAGAGATATGTAAGCAGGTAGAATACGGTCGGCAACGCCTATATAAGACAACAAGTGTGTGGCGCAGTTGTTAGATCGGTTACTGCTGCTACAATGGCAGGTTATCAAGATTTAAGTGAGTTTGAACGTGGTGTTATAGTCGCCGCACGAGCAATGGAACACAGCATCTCCGAGGTAGCGATGAAGTGGGGATTTTCCCGTACGATCATTTTACGAGTGTACCGTGAATATCAGGAATCCGGTAAAACATCCGATCTCCGACATAGCTGCGGCCGGAAAACGATCCTGCAAGAATGGGACCAACGACGACTGAAGAGCAGCCCTTCCGCAAATTGCTGCAGATTTCAGTACCAGGCCATCAACAAGTGTCAGCGTGCTAACCATTCAACGGAACATCATCGATATGGGCTTTCTGAGCCGAAGGCCCACTCATGTACCCTTGATGACTGTACGACACAAAGCTTTATATCTCACCTGAGACCACCTGAGACCGTCAACACCGTTAGTGGACTGTTGATGATTGGAAATATGTTGCCTGGTCGGACGAGGGAAGTGTACGGGTATTTTGACAACTTCATGAATCCATGGACCCTGCATGTCAGCAGGAGGCTGTTCAAGCTGGTGGAGGCGCTGTAATTGTGTGAGGCGTGTGCAGCTGGAGTGATATGGGATTTCTGATACATCTAGATGCGATTCTGACTGGTGATACGTACGTAACCATCCTGTCTTCTCACCTGCATCTATTCGTGTCCATTGTGCATTCCGACGGACTTGGACAATTCCAACAGTTCAATGTGACACCACACACGTCCAGAATCGCTACAGAGTGGCTCCCGGAACACTCCCCTGAGTTTAAACACTTCCGCTCTCCATCAAACTCCCCTGACATTATCATTATTCAGCATATCTCGGATGCCTTGCAAGGTGCTGTTCAGAAGGGATCTCCACCCCCTGGTACTCCTACGGACTGCCCTGCAGGATTCATGGTGTCAGTTCGCTCCAGCACTCCTTCAGATATTAGTCGAGTCCACGCCACGTCGTCCTGTGGCGCTTCCGCGAGCCATAACGACATTAGGCAGGTTCACCAGTGTCTTGGGCTCTTCAGTGTATATTGGCTACGAGGAAGTTGTGGCGCCACTAAATGCTAACCTATCGGAATGCAACCGTATGAGTGAGGAAGGCATCGTTTGTGACAGTTTCAAGACAAAGCAGAAGTGTCCTCTTTCGTCATTCAGGGTATCCTTGAAGATCTAAGGGAAGCCAAAAAAATTATTAATGATGTACTGAGTACTGAGTACCGAGTTCAAAAACTGTACACGATGGTGATTATTGGACAAGAAAATGAAAACAACCTATGTTTACTGTCTCAAATGTCGTAATTCATGAAGCAAACAGGTCAATGTTGAAGACCGGAAAGCATTATGGTAGTTGCCAGTAGGAATTGTCGAATAAATTTTCCGAAACGGCAAATACGAAAGTAAGATGAGTGAAACTTTGAATTTGTAGAGTTGTACATGTATTTTACTGATTTACAGTTCTCTGTACAGTATTTATGTTCAGTTCCGTTCTGAAAAAACAAACAAAATCGTCTGTATGAATAAAAAATGGTTCTAATATCACTGACCACTGTGAGACTTAACATCTGAGGTCATCGGTCCCCTAGAACTTAGAATTACTTAAACCTAACTAACCTAAGGACATCACACATATCCATATGCGAGGCAAGATTCGAACCTGCGACCGTAGCGGTCGCGCGGTTCCAAACTGAAGCGCCTAGAGCCGCTCGGCCACTACGGCCGGTCGTCAGTATAAATCGAATTTCAAAGAAAGATATAAACGCTTTCATTATCCTGAATACATATAACAATGAACTCAATGTCCCAACAAAGTAAACTTGAATAAGCACGGTAGCATATTTATACCCCTATGAACCAAGGACTGTTTCGAGGTGGGATGGCTTGCGTGTGCCTGCATTACAGGTAATCATACCTTAGGCGCAACCACATCAGAGGGATATCTATGGAAAGGCCAGACAAACGTACGGTTCCAGGCGAGGCACAACAGCGTTTTCAACTGTTGCAAGGGCAACAAACTGTATGATCTAGTGATCCAGTGTCAAAAGATTAGCCAACATATCCTTGATGTGTTGGTACTGTGAGTCGCTAAAAACAAGGAGAAATTACATCCCATATTTTCCCTAGGAAGTACGGCAATAATGTATGGTTTGTTAAGGATGGCGTCTGCTTGGGTAAAATATTCTGGAAGTTAAATAGTCGCCATTCGGAAATCCAGGCGAGATTTACTCAGAAGGAGTGCTTTCTACGGTGTGCTACAGATCGGGGAGTAGGCTGTTAAACAGCTTAACCAGGAAGGCAGGTTGATTATACGATAGCGGAACAAACACTGGTAGCAGTTACTTCTGTAAAATATCTGGAAGTGTGCGTGCGGAACGATTTGAAGTGGAATGATCATACAAAGTTAATTGTTGGTAAGGCGGGTACCAGGTTGAGATTCACTGGGAGAGTCCTTAGAAAATGTAGTCCATCAACAAAGGAGGTGGCTTACAAAACACTCGTTCCGTTCCACCTATACTTGAGTATTGCTCATCAGTGTGGGATCCGTACCAGATCGGGTTGACGGAGGAGATAGAGAAGATCCAAAGAAGAGCGGCGCGTTTCGTCACAGTGTTATTTGGTAACCGTTATAGCGTTACGGAGATGTTTAGCAAACTCAAGTGGCATCGCGTTGTGGCTTGCTGTCCAGGTTTCGAGAGGGTGCATTTCTGGATGAGGTATCGAATATATTGCTTCTCCCTACTTATACTTCCCGAAGAGATCACAAATGTAAAATTAGAGAGATTGGAGCGCTCACGGAGGCTCTCCGGCAGTCGTTCTTCCCGCGAACCATACGCGACTGGAACAATAAAGCGAGGTAATGACAGTGGCACGTAAAGTGCCCTCCACCACACACCGTTGGGTGGCTTGCGGAGTATAAATGTACATGTAGATGTAATAAAACCTACAAACTGCAGGAACGGATTCGTGACTGGAAATGAGGGAGAAAAAGTTCTTACGAAAATGTGTTCGGAAATGCAGCGTTGCCACGGTGGATGGCGCTGACGAATGAAAGTTCCTCTGATCACGTGCCGCGTGTTATTTGTGTGTTGCATGCTGCGTGATTGACGCAGAGTACTGTAAGCAACAGAATGGTCACGTATTCACGTGGAGAAAAATCCGAGACGGTATTTGTGCATGGCCAAGCAGATGGTAACAGTCGAGAGGCAGCACGGCTGTAGCAAAACAAGTCCCCTCACATACACCAACCGCATCACACAACATTTAAAGCACTTTTTGTCCGTTTGTGTGACTTTGGGTCCTTTCAGACAAACGAACGTTGGACGGAGGCAGCGAACTGTACGTACACTAGATTTGGAGGACGGGATTCTGCCTCTCGACCGTTTCTACCCGCTTGGCCTACACAAACACCCTCTCGGCTTGTTCTCGATCTGAATACTGGACCACTCTGCTACTTACAGAACTCTATGTCAGTCACACAACTTGCAGCACACAAGGAAAACAGGGCATTTTGTCAAAGGAATTTTCATTCGTCAAAGTCATCTACCGTGGCAGCGATACATTTCCGGACACATGTTCATAGGACCTTTCTTCCACCATTTCCAGTCAGGAAACCGTCCGTGCTGTTTGTCGGGTTCATGAATGTTCGTCCTGTAGACTTGTACTTAGTTATGTACACTGCGAGGAACTACAGCACTTCTGGTCTGGTCACTACAGGAGTATCAACACAAAATGAAACAGGGGTAACGCAGTAACAGGCCTCGTAATGAATAAGAAAACAGGAATGCTGGTAAGCACAGTCAAAGCGTTATCGTAGTCAAGATGTGCACAAGCCAACACACCCCTGCTATACAAGCATAATTGCCTACTAGCTTCGATGACCATGAAGAGAGTAAAAGAATGTATGATGAGATGAAAGCAAGTATTCATTTAGTTTTACACTACTGGCCATTAAAATTTCTACAACAAGAAGAAATGCAGATGATAAACGGGTATTCATTGGACAAATATATTATACTAGAACTGACATGTGATAACATTCTCACGCAATTTGGGTGCATAGATCCTGAGAAATCAGTACCCAGAACAACCACCTCTGGCCGTAATAACGGCCTTGATACGCCTGGGCATTGAGTCAAACAGAGCTTGGATGGCGTGTACACGTACAGCTGACCGTGCAGCTTCAACACGATACCACAGTTCATCAAGGGTAGTGACTGGCGTATTGTGACGAGCCAGTTGCTCGGCCACCATTGACCAGACGTCTTCAGTTGGTGAGAGATGTGGAGAATGTGCTGGCCAGGGCAGCAGTCGAACATTTTCTGTATCCAGAAAGGCCCGTACAGAACCTGCAACATGCGTTCGTGCATTATCCTGCTGAAATGTAGGGTTTCGCAGGGATTGAATGAAGGGTAGAGCCACGGGTCGTAACACATCTGAAATGTAACGTCCACTGTTCAAAGTGCCGTCAATGCGAACTAGAGGTGACCGAGACGTGTAACCGATGGCACCCCATACCATCACGCCGGGTGATACGCCAGTATGGCGGTGACGAATACACGCTTCCAATGTGCGTTCACCGCGATGTCGCCAAACACGGATGCGACCATCGTGATGCTGTAAACAGAACCTGGATTCATCCGAAAAAATTACGTTTTGCCATTCGTTCTCCCAGGTTCGTCGTTGAGTACACCATCGCAGGTGCAGCGTCAAGGGTAACCGCAGCCACGGTCTCCGAGCTGATAGTCCATGCTACTGCAAACATTGTCGAACTGTTCGTGCAGATGGTTGTTGTCTTCAAAACGTCCCCATCTGTTGACTCAGGGATCGAGACGTGGCTGCACGATCCATTGCAGCCATGCGGATAAGTGATACGAGGCCGCTGGGATCCTGCACGGCGTTCCGTATTACCGTCCTGAACCCACCGATTCCATATTCTGCTAACATTCATTGGATCTAGGCCGACGCGAGCAGCAGAGTCGCGATACAATAAACCGCAATCGCGATAGGCTACAACCCGACCTTTATCAAAGCCTGAAACGTGATGGTACGCATTTCTCCTCCTTACACGAGACCTCACAACAACGTTTCACCAGGCAACGCCGGTCAACTGCTGTTTGTGCATGAGAAATCGGTTGTAAACTTTCCTCATGTCAGCACGTTGTAGGTGTCGCCACCGGCGCCAACCTTCTGTGAATGCTCTGTAAAGCTAATCAATTGCATATCACAGCATCTTCTTCCTATTGGTTAAATTTCGCGTCTGTAGCACATCATCTTCGTGGCGTTGCAATTTTAATGGCCAGTAGTGTAATTGTGATGGTGGACTCGAGTTTGATCGTAGGAAAAGAGAGACAAAGTAAAATAATAGGAGAAAATGGTCTGGAGAAGAGGAATGGAAGTTGAAGATGCCTGATAGAAATTGGCACTGAGCACAATTTATTCTTCTTCTTTTTCTGAGGTCTTCAAATATCAAGTTTTTTAGCAGCTGTTCGCCATTCATATCTGTGTTCAGCCTTCTTCTTGAGAGCGGTATGGGTGGTGCAGCTGGTATCCTCCATGATCTGGTTGATGTATTCTAGTCTCGATCTCATTCTACTGTGCCTTCAGTGATAGTTTTAATGACACCATCACGTCTCAGCCGATCTCCGACTCATGTGTCCCTTCTGCGTTTGATTACTGTCAGGAAAAATGACTTATCTCCCTCCACTTTGTGGAACGACTCTTAGTTTGATATCTTGTCTGCTCAGAAAATCCTGAGCATTCTGCTATGGCATAACATATCGAAGGCTGTTATTTTATGTTTTCCTTCTTCTCCATGTTTCCCTTCCGTACAGCAGCACACACCAGGCAATCGTCTTTATAAGGATTTGGCTGAAATGTTCGCTGCTGGATGAGAAAATGTTTATTCTGTTGTTAAAAGCAGCTTTTTCCTACAGGACACGGGTTACAGTATCCTTCCATGACTTTCCGTATGATGTAATTTTACTTCCTAGGCAAAGGATTCTTTGGATTCCAGTCGCTCATTATTAAGTCAGCAGTGAGTAACGGTGTATTGTCAGCTTCTTTGTCTCTGTCTTTACTAATTTTCATGTTATAGGAGGAATTAAGGGTCGTTTCTATATTGAACGCAAATCTCAGGATGTCTATTTTCTTACCATTAGTTTTAATTCCTCCTATGTCTCCTAGTTTCTCCCTAACTTCAACTATTGCGCTCTGAATGTATCCATTGAACAAGACAGGAGAGTGTGTGCAGCCCTGTCGTACAACTTCCTCCGTAATGGCCTCTTCTTGATGTTCTTCGCACCTTATCGTAGCCCCCTCCTCTCTATACCGTCACAGCATTGCTCTATTGTCCTTACAGTTAATGCTAGTCTCTCCCATCATCTTAAAATGCTGTCAACAGTCTACACTGTCGAATACTTTTTCTAAGTTGGTGAAGGCATGTATGTTTCTTGACCGTTCGCAGTCTTCTCTCAAGAATTAATCGTAAGCAGAGTATAGCTTCTCGTGTACCTACACCTCTTCTCAAGCCAAACTGGTCGTCTGTGATCATTTAATCTATCCTGCCTCCTGTCCACTTTAGATTGATAGAGGTTGAGATCTTCGAGACGTGTGTTAACTGAGGGTTCCACGATGTTCACGTCTGATTGCATACATTTTGTTTGGTACTGGTACATTTTTAAAGTCCGTTGGGAGGTCCCTGGTTTAGAATGTAACTTGGATGAGATAGACTATTTATCCATGTAGTTGTTCTCCGGCAGACTTGATGAGTTCTGCTGGTATATCATCAACTCCAGTGGCTTTCCCAGCTTTAGCTGTCCGGCTGCAAAGTCGAACTCATGGCGCAAGATATAGTCTCATCTACTCCCGGATCGTTTCACTCAGCGTTCTCCAGTTCCAGGTCTTTATTAATTCCTACATACAGTCGTTAAAGGTACTGTTTTCAGCTTTCTACTATGTCTTTCTGTTCATGTAATACTATTCCATCACCACTTTGGACTCAACTCCATTTTATTTGTCTGTTCTCAAAGATCTGTTTAATTGATTTATAGGCAGATTCCTGCTTCCTACTTTGATTATTTCATTCACGTCTTTTCATTGGCCCTCATAGTATTGCTGTTCAGCCCTTTTTGACTTACGGTTGATTTCATACGTCAATACTCTGTATTGCCTTTGCCCTTCCTCAGCGTTGTTTTGGTTCACGTTATGTCTTAAATTTATCTTTGATATTATGATGTCCGTAATCCATTATTCTTTATGCTTTTCCTTCTGTCTCCCAACTACTTTGTTTGCTGGTCATTGAATATTACTTTTCAAGGACTCCGATCATTCTTTAACGTTTCTGGTGTTGTTCATAGCTGTAGCCATGTTTCTTTATTCCTCGTACGTCGTCCTTTAGTTTATTCAGATCCCATTTCTCACACGTATCTTTCTCAAGGTTTTTAAATTTCAAATCACACCCTCCTACGACTATGTTATGGTCACTATCAATGTATGGGCCTAGTTAGTTTCTAAAGTCTCTTATTTCATTCTGGAACCGTTGTCTATCTAAAATGAAGTCGATCTGATACCTCTTTTCATCTCCGTGGATGGCGCTGAAACCACGCGTTACATGCAACTAGCTGATATTCTGTACAAAATTCTACTAACCTATCTCCCTGTACATTTCTTTCTCAAAGCCCAAAAGGTCGCACTGTGGTGCCATCACTTCCTTTTCCCACTGATCCGTTCCAGCCTCCCGTAATGATAAGGTTGTCATGTCCTTTGCCCAACTTTTATCTCACTGTGCTCTCTTCTTCTCTTCTTCTTCATCATAGGTTAATGTAGGATGCACACTTGTATTATCATTGCCTTGGTCGATTTTGTGTCCAACTGTCCAAGTAGTATTCTTCCGCCTGTTTGTTGGTAGCCATCTACACTACATTCGAGTTCCTAGTAAAGGACCACTCCTACCCCTGCTTCTACCGGTCGCTTCTCCGTGTGTGTAACTCTGTAGCAAAATTTAATCTTCGCTGATTCTTGGTTCAAGACTCATGAAATAAAGTCCCTTAAGTGGAAGAGACATGGAGACACCGGAAGCTTTCAGACATCTTATAAAATACTAAGACAGAGCTTCCAGGACACAGCTTAAAGCTGTGAAACATTTCCGGAGGCAGATGTCGAATTTGACTCAAATTAAAACTGAAAAAATCGCAGGAAGGTAGAAAATTAAGCAGATGCGATCTGGATAAAGTAAAAGAACCTGAGTTTACTGAGAGTGCCGTAGGGCAACGATGTAAGGAAACAGATAGTACAAGAAATACATAAGATGAGTGGGAGCTTTGAGAGTCACACTTTGTAATGTCAACGCGAATATTTTGTGTAGCCAGTATGTGGGACAGTGCTCGGAACTTGTGAATTAACGAGTGTTTTTCCAGAAATGACTTTCAACTGAAAAAATACTTATTATTATATTGTGAATTATTATTATATTGTTAAATAACGGCAATAAGTTTCATTGTTTTATAACCAGTTTCCTACAAAGAATAACCACGTAACAAAAGGTAATACCACTAAAGGAGGGTATTGGCTTTGTATTATCTGTGGAATTCTTCTTTCTTACGTTCTTCTTCTCTATGTTGTGTGAAGTGGATGAGATCGAAGATAAGCTGAGTTCTGTTCCTTTAAATATTGTAAAAGATGGTCGTAGGTGGTCAAAGGAAAAATATAAAGTAAAACTTACAAAATGCAATTCTAGTGTACGGACTTTTATTTGTAATTAAATAACCAACTATGAATGTGTTTAGTTTTGTGTCTTCAGCAGTCCAGACTGTGCTTTTTTTGCCGCCATTACGTGAGCGTATGGAGCGGAAATTTTAAACTGCATAAATAATCAGACTCTAATTCTTTCGATCAATATTACAATATTTGAACTTCGAGGACAAGAACCCACAGGAATTTCTTATTTTTCTAGTGTAAAAGTGAAAATAACATTCAGTAAAATAATCTTAGACTTTGCGTAGTGAAATAATTTTATGCCTGGTGCTAAGATTAATTTTTCCAAAACTAATTCCTCAGTGACTTTGAATAGAAATATTTACGATACGAGTGTTGTTAAGTGTAGAGGTGGTGGTGTGATATATTAATTATTTGGTGCATACATTTTAATGTCAAGTATGGAATTACTGAAACTCGTTATGGTAGGGCTCAGCAGCACATAAATAAGAATTATCAGAGTTTATTTATCGCTGTCAAATAATACTGTTATTGTTGCTGCTACATCTTCATATTTTTTACAGTGACACTTACACACCACAACAACAACATTAAATAGAACTCCAAATTAACCATTACAACTTCTCCGTGATTCTTGCTTGTAAATAAAAATACTTCCTTGACATATTTGGAGCATTATCATAGCTATGTCCTATCTAATCTTTCATGGGAATGCCACGATTCTCTAAAAAATTCAAGACGGTTTCCGCTAAATATTCAGATTTATGGTCTTCAATAACAGGAACACGGTCTTTAACGAATGGAATTATAAAATTTAGCTGGTCATGATGAGACGGATCGAGCGTAGTGTCAACTATAATAGAAATACATTTTGCTAATGCAACTTCAGTTACAATTTTTTTGGGGCTTGTTTCCCGATTACGTCAGTGAACTCATTCCAGATGTTCTCTAATAAGAAGTGCTTCCTTTTCCAGGATTCCCAGATTTTTGTAAGTGATCTGCACGAAATAGATGAAATACATCCAATAATTCCACACATCCCAAATAATTTCCCATTGTTGGGAGATCCTAGGATTTCATTGTCCCCGCAAAATGGAAGGCCTCTCGATGCCAAAAGTTTTACAACAGCTACAATCCGTTAAAGCACATTTCTCCAGTAATCCACTTCTTTTTGATGTTGAGATAGTAAGTCTATATCTATTGTAACAATAGATTTACTTCGTGCCAGATAAGTCATTGTAGATTGCCTACGTGCTGGGCTTTTTCATTTGTTAAATTTATGTGTTTAATGTGACTCCAACCATTACATCCACTCGGAGAGCATAGATTTACATCAGAAGGGTTAAATAAGGAGTATGAAAAACAAAATACAGAGTGTTTGGAAGGTGAGTACAACAACATTTTCTTTCGACACATTCATTGTTCTTTAACTTGCGATTAAATGATGCTTTGTTGAAATATCTAGTTACTCTTTTATTACCATTTTTATAAGTTCTGGATGCCTCGGAGAAGTCAAAATCCTTATTTTGAAAATATACAGGCCCATTACGATTTATTTCTGTAAAATTTTCATGAAAACAATCAGCAGGATTGTGTAATATTTCTTCTGGGTTGGAAAAATATTCTTCAACTGACACAGTTGTCGCTGTTGGTAAAGTCACCGCAGTTGTTGTACTTTCGTCATAGAGAAGGTCGCCTTCTGATTCAATCTATTTTCCTGAACATTCAGAAATTCCCTCTATTTGTTATCGACACGACTCATCACGTGGAAGATTTATTATCTGATTGTCACTTACAGAAGTTGCTCCAGTACTGGTAGTAAAATATACTGTTAATTTTGGTAATTTTTCAATTATTTCCTTCTGATTTACAACTCTCTTCCTTTTTGCGGATCCATTAGGATATGACCGCTTCAATATTTTATATCATAAATCACTATTTATTTTTACACCGAAAATAGTCGCTAACACAAAACAAAACAGGCAACCCCACGATTTAATCAAAGAATACCTCAGCACACAGTCAGTAACAGATACAAACAAAACGAACGTCACAACACTGCAGACAAATACAGGAGAGATCGCCATCGTCCAATCTGTTAATTTAATCCTGGCGGTCACTTTTAATTTTACGTCGCTATTCACTCCGTGCAGAACTGTGCACTGCGCAAAGCTAATAAGCGAGCAGGTATTGTATTCAGTCATTATCTTTCGATTTTCTCGAAGTAATAAGTGTTTTTCGGTAATAAATATTGGTTATCTTATGTGATTTGCCAGGTAATAGGGGGCCCCTATCGATCGCGGGGCACTGCGCACGGTCTCAGAGTGCGCAGTAAGAAAGAAGTGTCTGGTTGTTCATTGTATGACAATAAGGGTTGAAGGCAATCAATAAGTTGTTTTCGTTTAAGAGATGGAGGTCCACTACGGAAGTCTTATTTGAATAAAATGTGCTGTCAATATTGGTTAGTTTCGAGAACATCGTTATTGTCAAGTATCTTGTACACTGACGGAAAAAATCGCACCCCAAAAAATAATTAACGTTGAGCAGTGAAACTTCTGGAATACACTTGTCTGGAGATAAATTTAAGTGATTAAATTTGCAAGATCATAGGTTAATGTAAGTGCGAGATACGCCATTGAAAATGTGAAGTGCTGGTGCACTAATAATCGGTGAAACCACCAGAATGCCGAATGCAAGCACGCAAACATGCATGCATTGTGTTGTACAGGTGCCACATGTCAATTTGTGGGATGGAGTTCCATGCCTGTTGCTCTTGGTCGGTCAATAGAGGGACGTTTAATGCTGGTTGTGGATGATGCTGGAATAGGCGTCCGACGATGTCCCGTACGTGCTAGATTGGAGACAGATACTGTGATCGAGCACGACAAGGCAACATATCGACACTGTTTAGCGCACGTTGGGTTTCAACAACGGTATGTGGCTGAGCGTTATCCTGTTGAAAAACATCCCCATGGAATGCTGGTCATGAAAGATGGCACAACAGGTCGTATCATTACACTGACGTAGAAATTTGCGAGTCAGGGTGAATGGAATAACCATAATTGATACCCTGAGCGTTCATCTAAAATAGCGATTCAGTTCGTATGGGAACATTAGTCAACGGTTTGGTTTGTTTTTTCACTTGGAAACACTGAATTCCATAGAGTTGAGACAAAGTTGCGAAGAATTTGCTGAAATTTATTATGAAGAGTTGGAAACGGAATGTCTGAAAAGTCTTATTGATTGTCTTCAACCCTTATTGTCATACAATGAACAACCAGACACTTCTTTCTTACTGCGCACTGGGAGAACTAATGGTATATTAGAAATATATCATCTTTTGAAAGAAAACAAAATTGAAGACACATTTACAAACGTAGAAATCGCATTGAGAAACTTTCTAAGCATCCTAGTAACCAGCTGCAGTGCGGAACGCTAATTCTCCAATACTGCAAAGACGAAAACATGAATTAAGAATCACTAGAGAGATTACCCAGTTTATCGCTGATGTCCATAGAGTGTTATATGCTCAGAAATATAGATTTTGAAGAAGTGATTTTGCTCATCTCAAATCTAGAAGGGTAGCTGTCCAATCAACATAGCTATTTAAAAACTATACTGTGAATGCTAAAAGAGTTACTTTTGTATAATATATCATATTGTCTGTTCATTCAATGTGACTTTAAAGCAATAAAAATATATCTAGAATCTCGCTTATCTACTTTCTTTGTCTATTCTAACAGAATAGTGCTCTGTCAGGGTCATAGGGGCCCCATTATCCTAATGTGCCCAGGGCCTCCAATAGGTTAAAGATGGCCCTGTGAACAACCCGCCAGGTATCACAAGAGCTTCATTTTAGTCTCCATTATTTGTTTCACTTAGGCAGACGTTAAGTCGAATTGTCAGTATCATACAGCAATGATGACACTGCAGTTACTTTAAACCACATAAACAACATTGCTTTTCTTATTTTACCGAGTTCGTCAAAGCATGTTAAGTCTGAAGTAGGGGTCCTGTTATTTGTGTGTTACACGAAAGTCGATATATGTAAGTGCGGAGATACTCTGACTGATTTTGTTGTAGATAGTAACTTTTGCTTTCACTGTGGTTTCTTTGTGGAAGACTGTTGTTTTGATTTTCCATAAGAATACTTCACATTATATTCCTTGGCAACAGGATCTGCTTTGTACCATCGCTATTGTATTTCGTCCTCTGAGTTACGCATGACAAGCTGTTCATCTGCAATATTTAGTTGTTTGCAACGAAACCTTTGTCACCACCGAGGTCTGTTGGGATGTAGAAAACACAGACTTGATTGGAGAATTTGCTATATATGCTATACAAAATAAACTGATTGCTACAGCCAAATAAACCGGCTGTTGTCTTAGCACAACATGAGTGGGTATTTTGTCAGAGTGCTGAGACGAGAAGAAAAATATCTTTTACAAACTTCGTAGAAAACTTTGACGATCTAAGTCTTCTCATAGCAAGAGGAACAAAATGAGCAAACACAAGCGTAGCTTCTGCAGCTGAAGTTAATTTGTAACGAATATTGCCCTGGGCTGATTGTTTCGGAAAGTGCATTGGTACTTAGAAGTATTACTGACAAAGGCAAAAAGAATATCTGAAGTGGAAGAATCGTGCCGGGGGCAACCTCGTTCGCGAGGATCAGACCTACCGTCTTTGTTTAAGGTCTTCCCCTTTACGCACTTAAGTGCAGGGGTGTGTTGTTGATCCTTTAGTGGAAGACGAGTGGTGATTACTTCAGCAAAGTAATCAAACACTGCCCCAACACTGTCTCCAGCTAACGTCAGAATTTTACACCTTAATCAAATAAAGTTATCAGATTTGTCAATTCCTTCTATCCTGTTCTTCTCACGTTAACAGATTACCTTAAATAATTGCTAGGGTTGATTACAAGTTAGAGAAGATGCCTTTTATAACATTTTCGGCTAATCAGCCGCTGCATAAGTTAAGTCACTTTCCCCCATAGTTGTCAATCAGCTGCATATTTTCTTTCCAACGACTGTTGTTTAAGCACGTGACAGATGTATCAAAATACTTGTTTCGCCATAAATATTTTTAAAGGATCATGTATACTGAAAATTGACAATTTACTTAAGATATTCTCACCTCTCTTTATCATATTACTTTGTGATCTGAAAATCGCCCAGGCGTTGTAATTATATGGTTACTTTTACTTGCTTTACAAGCAAGCCATGCCAAATGGAAACTAATAAATGTTGTCATATGACGTCAAGATAATGTATCACATGAAGTTTTGAAATAAGAATTGTTGTGCAATGTATGTTCCTTTGAATATGATATTCTGTAGTTGCATTTACGGTGGTTTTCTTAAATAAGTGAATTATGATATAGGTAACAACATATCTCAGGAGGGGGTGGGTACACGAAACTGTTAACCACGTAACTATCAAACAGGAGAAAGCATTATTAAATATCGAGCACCTAAAAGTGTTACTAATCTGATGCTTACAGCTTTTAGCAATAAATCCACGACAGCCTTGTGTGTGTTTGAAAATGCTTATTGATGCTTCATTTGCAGAGGAAACTCTAAAAATGATTTTCAACTGCATCGAATAACGTTGTCGCTTCAACTTATTTTGTGACGTTGATTTTATTGGAGGTTAATAAATAGTAAGTGAAGCATTAATGGCTGATGCAGATAAGTAAGATCGGCGTTCCATGCTGTATACCTGTAACAAAAATATATAAAAGGTAAGTGTCAACACAGCTGAGGACTTTGTTGGCTAGTCGATTCAGTTCAGAAGAAAAAATTGTTGTTTTTAGCCTTCACCGAGGTGTCATAGTCTGCAACTACCATCTTTTCGAAATCATAATGCAACTATCCTTTCTGTGGATATGACACTGGACACAACTGCTGCTTTGTTCTTACCATCTGCCCCTCTCAGCGTAACTTATGATCGCCAACTTTGAGCTGTGATTCTTCCTTCGGAGACAAATAATGTGAGATAACTTTAGCGCAAGGTGGTCTATGACACACTTCAGGATGTGTATCACGTCTTCGAGGATTTACGTATGCTGTGTATTAGGTCTCCCCTATGAGAAGACGTAAAGTTGTCGGCGAATTACTAGATCGACAAACTGCCTATTGGCTTCTGTCTCGGGTTCTTCGGCCGACGTTCATCTAATGATTTTTCTGACGTTTCGCCAGCACGAGTGGCAGGCATTGTCAAAGCTTCACCCTCCGTTACCGGTGGTGAACTGGAGCCGAGCTCGCGGCCGCAGACTATATATGTACAGTCGTGGACAAAACGAGCGAGACCCCTCGCCTTTTCGTTATGCTGATCCGCACGGCTTTAAAGTCTGCTACACAGCATAACAGGCAAGGCGACGAAGTGCTACCAACATAATATGCACAGGCGTGAAATTGACAAACTATCTGAACTTTTTTAGACTGTTTTCAATAATTTGTAAGACTATATTAATGCTGATTAGTGTGTTAAATACAACACGTAAATATAAGACAGAACTGAAAGAAGAAACGCTAATTGGTATGAAACGGACCAATAAAAATGAATTTCAATTTATCCAGATAACATAACTGTTTCAGTAAGACAAAGAACCCCACATCGTTACGAAGTAGCAAAATATTATCCACATTCGGCAGCGAAACGGTCTGTGTCAACGTTCAGACCAGTCATACTGGATTACCGTTGCTGACATACCATGAAAGTGTGCAAATTTAGCAATGCGTGAAGATTCATAACGATTTTCACTTAAAAATCATTCAGTGCCACACTTAAGTCAATTCCATTATTGACAGAAGCGGAAAAAGTAGGCAGTAACATGTATGGGGTGGATTGGGTTGTTTGGGGGAGGAGACCAGACAGCGATGTCATCGGTCTCATCGGATTAGGGAAGGACGGGGAAGGAAATCGGCCGTGCCCTTTCAAAGGAACCATCCCGGTATTTGCGTGGAGCGATTTAGGGACATCACGGAAAACCTAAATCAGGATGGCAGGACGCAGTAACATGTATGAAATTCTACAAGAGTGTCATATTGACATCCACAGGGCGCCAGTACAGAATAAAGGTAGCGATAAAAAGTATTGGGGGCGCGAGAATTTCTTAAAATTGCTTTACTGATGTTCTACCTGCCTCCATCGAGATTAGAACCGAAAACAAACCAGACCTTCCTTTCACTGTGCTAGCAGACAACCCAGGCAAACAGCCCGCTATTATTACCCCAGACATGAACAAGCCGGCAATTTCGCAATGAAAATCTGCAGTTTCTGTTGCATAGAGCTTTCTGGACTCAAAAACATGAATTTTCTTCCTTTATGTCACCGCTTATGTGACAATCATTCGGGATGTTTATCGAAATAACAAAATACTGTTATTAGAGAATAAATTTTGTAGGATAATTCTGCACCACCCCAGGAAATAAACGGCTATGTTGCTGCCAAACGTATTCTGCATTGTTTCGAATTCTCCACTAGACTCGCCACAGCCAGAAAACGTTCATTAGCCGAAGTGTTTCTTAAGACAGCTAGCAATGGGAATGTTCGCACTTCTAAAACGCGGTGGCATTAATATTGGGATGTGAATTACCACGTGTATAGGCAAATGGATTCTATTTGCATTCCTGTAAAAGTGATTTGGATCGAAAACGTAGCTATGATTAATATGCTGGTGTATCGACTGCAACTAGAACATTTCGAATAAAGAGTAGCGGGTGTTATTGATGCGGCCCTCGTCTTCAGTAGCTGTCGTAGCTGTTTTCGTTGTTAGGATTTCGTCACCTAAACCGATAAAAACGGAACCCTACTAGTCTCACTTTCTTGACCGTCTATCGGTCTACCCAACCCTTAAAACCCGTTTATCACCAGAACGGATGGACATAATAAGCGGAAATGTATCGCACTTCTTGCGGTAACCGGTCCCTTGGTGGTGTAAAAAATGTTTCTTGCGTTAGGCCTGCCGCATATGCAAAACGTAAACATTTCATTTCATGTAATATTTATCAGGATAAGACATGACAAGAGTGGAGCAGTCCCTTCTGAGAAAAATTACAGATTCTAAGTTGCTCCACTATGTAATGACACGGTTACGGGCTTGCCATCTCTCGTTTATGCGATCGATTTCCGTGTTACACATACTTGGCCACTGCGTTGTGGCTACCATCGTGGAGGAGGCAGTCTGTTTCCTGCCAGCGCTGTTTCCGCAGCCGATATTAACCGCGACGAATCACTCAGTCAACGCTAAATGGCCCGTCTGGCTGAGGCAGACAAGGGCGCTATAATAGCACTTCATGCAGAGGGATTTTCAAATGGCTATATAGCAAGAACTATGGGTCTTCACAAGTCGACGGTAGCCAGGTGGATCTGACGACAGGACGAGAGTGGTAACCTGAATGGGAGGCGTCATGGCCGTCGCCGCAAAACAGCAGCAGCTCAGGATCAGCAGATACGCCGTTTCAGTGGGAACCACACATTTGTCAACGCACGACAAATTCAGCAAACTTTGGGTCTCTGTGTTAGCAGTAAGACCGTCACTCGTCGTGTAAGGGAAGCTGGACTGAGAGCAAGAAGCGCTGCTGTGAAAGAGACATTGACTGTTTCCCAAAGAGAAGCTTGCCTTGCTTTTGCTACTGAAAATGGCGACAAACCTCTCCAGTTTTGGAGACGAGTGATTTTCACGCACGAAAAAGTTTTCTCTGCGGCATCAACCGGAAAAGTACTTGTTTACCGGCCTAAAGGTGCTAGGTATAATCGAAAATACATTTACAGTTGCCGAAGGAGTGGCAGGTAGTCGGTAACGGTATGGGCATGGATATCGGCCGAAGGGTGTGGACTCCTGTGGGAAGTGGAAGGAAGATTCGATGCGCGCAATTACATATCAATTCTGGAGAACGTGATGTTGCCTGCTGTGGCAGCCAGATTTGGAGATGATCAGATCATGTTCCAACAAGATCGCTCGCCTATTCATATGGCACGTGCGGTTAAGAGGTGTTTCGACGACCATAGTAATATTACTGTAATGGAATGGCCACCTAAATGAGCTGACATGAATCCTATTGAGAATATTTGGGCAGAAATGGTCAGAGTAATACGAGAAAAGGGGCAGTCACCGTCGACTCGCCGACAGCTTTCTGATGCGATTCATGACGCTTGGAATAAGTTTCTTGAATCTCCTAGTTATGTGGCTCGAGTTGTGGGCTCAATGCCCAACAGACTTCGAGCTGTTATGGAAGCCAAAGGAGGCTATACGCGATACTAAGCAGCATCAGCAGAGGTGTTTTTTTTCAGACCTTCACCAATTAGCTGCAAAAGCTGTTTCAAGCTTCTTTTTTCTTTTTCTTTTTCTTACATACGTATATTTTATATAATTTCAAGGAAACGCAGTAAGAGGAATGTGTACTGATTTTTGAGGCTTAATTTTGTGACGGCTAAACAGTGCTGCATCATGGGACCCGCTATTTGTCCACATGTGGCTGAACATCAGAGGTGTCAAAAATTTTGAGAGGTGCCGAAGTTCTCTGGAAGAGTAACGTGTTTTAGACAAGGAGATGATTTTTAGTTCATTCATTTTAACCATTCACACTATGCTTTGACATTCTAATCTTTGATTTCATTTTATTATTATGTATCTTTTCTCCAGTGAATGTCAACGGCAGTAAGTTTCAAGATATGAAGAATAACTGGAAGATTTTAATTTGTGGAATAGCGTATTTTATTTTCAACAAATCTGTAGTTATAGGACATATTAAGAAGCAAGTCAAAAATGGCATTGTGGAAAGATCAGGTTGCTCTCTAAAGGGTAACGACAGTAAAATAGTAAATACGAAACTATGGGTAACAACTGTTGTTGATGGTGAGGAGCCATAAGCGATATGCCACTTTTCTGTAATTGTATTTCTGAAGTTTATCGTCAATCCTAGGACTGACACCGATACTCTTTTTTTCCGTAAAGAGTATAACCTTCAAAATTTATTTAGCAGCGCAGAATATTAAATCACAGTTTATAGATCAGGAACCTAATCCAATTGCCTTTAATTTTATTCTCATGGATGACATTGAGACAGTAAATAACAAGAGAAATAACAAAATTCTCAGAATCAATATAGAGAATTCAAGCGACCAGTGGATTCAAAAGTTTGCTATAATAGCGAATAATTGATTTTACAGACTCCTTCCTGCCTACGTTTTCTGTCAGACAATGTTTGAAACTAGGACTAATAAGGTAAACAATTTTACCACAAATTGTCAAATTGGAAGTCGGAGAGCCAGTTACATAAATTACGATGACAACAAATGTTTTTCAAGTAACTGATCACAGGAGGTATCCAACGCATTTATTGTGAGTTACATGCACAGTATGTAAACTGGCAACGCCACCAACACACAATACCACTAACAGGGGAACATCCCCATCGCACCACCCTCAGATTTAGTTATAAGTTGGCACAGTGGATAGGCCTTGAAAAACTGAACACAGATCAATCGAGAAAACAGGAAGAAGTTGTGTGGAACTATGAAAAAAGTAAGCAAAATATACAAACAGAGTAGCCCATGCGCAAGATAGGCAACATGAAGGATATGGTGAGCTCAGGAGCGCCGTGATGCCGTGGTTAGCGTGAACAGCTGCGGAACGAGAGGTCCTTCATTCAAATCTTCCCTGGAGTGAAAAGTTTAATTTTTTATTTTCAGACAATTATTATCTGTCCGTCCGTCCGTCCGATGCGAGGTAACTGCGCCGTAGTATGATGACGCTACATCACAGCAAACATCGAAACACATGACGTCAGTCGACTACAGCGCACGGAAGAGAGAGTATTCCTGCTAACGAGGCTCCCTGGCTGGAAGTTGACTGTTCGCTACTTTGGACGAGAGTGCATTAAATACGTGAGATGCATTGCGTGGGCAATATGAATTCAGCAAATATAGCTCGCGACTACAATAACAATGTCAATGAATATTTTCCGAACTGTAAGGCATCGGAAAATTCCTTAAGGGATCGAACGATTGTCGAACATTTGTATGATTATTTCCTACATTTGTTGATAAACAGTACGTGTGGTGATGATTGTCTGAAAATAAAAAATCAAACTACTCACTCGAGGGAAGACTTGAACCAAGGACCTCTCGTTCGGCAGCTTTTCACTCTAACCACGCGACCACGGCGATCCCGAGCTCAAACTATCCTTGATGTTGCTTATCATGCGCATGGACAACTCAGTTTGTTTAATTTGATTATTTTTTTCATAGGTACACACAACTTCTTCCTGTTTTCTCGATTGATATGTGTTCAGTTTTTCAAGGCCTATCTTCTGTGCCAACTTACAACTAAATCTGAGGAGGGTGCGACGGGGAGGTTCCCTTGTTAGCTATGAAACAACTGTAGCAAAACGGAGCATCCTCGTTATCCATGTGATGGATAAGACGACTAATTCGCAACATAAATGTCAATGTAAGCATCAATTTCTGTTGGATCGTGCTTACTGGACCAAATAACATACATTTCCTACGTCTTCAATGCGAATTATGTAGCAAATGTAATTTAAAGGACATAAAAATTTCGAGTGAATTTACTAACATAATTATGAACCACTTGAATTTGCATTCAACAGGCAATGTTCAGAAGTCTGGTGTAGGAGTACTGCATGCTCTAATTCTAAACAACAAAAATCAACGGAGTGACTACTATTGAACGTCCTCAGGTCACTCATCGAGCATTCCTATGCTGTACTGTTACTGGTGACGTGTTATGATGTCTTTATCGTTAGCTTCCTAAGAAGAAATGAAAGGCTGAGCCCCACCAAAAGACGTAAACTCGAGGAAAGAGTAGTGTGAACATAATATTTTGCAACTGATTAATCCAAAAGTGTGTTTTGGGCTACGAAATCTGCGCCCAGGGTGTATGCAACACAGCTGGAATTTGTTGCCAACAACTGAGACACCTTCCGGTCGCAGTGTAAGAAAATCGAGCAACAAAACTACATCACCTGTGCTACTGCATGATAACGCACTATGTTGATTTGAGAAACAAAACTATCCAGGAGATAGAAAGGAAAGTCGTCTCTCAGGCACTTGTATTGATAGGGAAGTCCTCTCTCAAGCATTTGTCCCTCTCGTCATATATTTGTAAAATTTTACCTTTCACTTGATCTATCAACCATCAAGGCAATTCGTTTCTAGACGAAAATACTCTTAAAACTACTCTGGTTTAATGACATCGATAGAACCAGTAGGTTTCTACAGGCGTAGAATTTGTGAACAACTTCAGCATTGTCATATCGTTTTAGATATCGTGAAAGAAAATTCTGCTGCTGATTAATTTATCATTGATAATTACTGTTGCGTTTAGTAAACTAATGGAAAATGTAATTAAAATATTCACTGTAGTAATACAAATTAAATTCAGCTTACTACAGAAACATCACGACGGCAGTCTATCTTAATAAAGCATTAAGTTTCTGTGAGACGATTGAGCCTATTTTTACACGATTTAGTAGGATGTTACCGACTTTTGACTTCGAAAAGATCTGTATTTCTTTCATTTCCTGTACCATTCGTAAGTATTATGAAAATGTGACACTTCATAGATAAAATTATGTATTCACAACAACAACAAAAATGTCGGCAGAAAACAAAAGTGGCATTATGAATCTGGCAGTACCGTAAGGTTTTCGCTCTGACACTAAGAGTTACTGAAAGTAGCAAGACGAATTTTGCTCGAGCGTTGTCTTACGAGTCCCTTATTGAGGTTTTATCTCCCTGCATGTAGCTGTGCTACAAAAGAATTAAAAATCTGTCTTTCAGCAAGTCTCGAAAGGCGAACGAAAGCAGCTTGCACCTAGTTACTAAGCATGTTACCTGGGAACTGGTTTTTTTCCTAAAGTGGGAAGACATCCTTTTGTGGTTCAATTGTCAATTGTCAGTCAGACGTGTGCCGATAGTCTAAGCGTTTCGGTGTGCTGAATTTGTACCAATGATTTTTCTATAGGTTTTTTCTGTCCCAAATAGAGAGCTGAAGTCTCCCATTAGTATTTTCACGTCATCTTGGTGAATTTTGCTCATCGTATTTTCTAGTGTGTTCCAGAATTTTTCGACATTTTCGGTGTTTTTCTTATTTTCGATGTCGGTGGGGACACGTGCATTGATGGGTGTATATTTTTTACTTGGGCTCTGAACGACCATAATCATAAGTCGCTTGTTGATGGGCCGGCCGCGGTGGCCGAGCGGTTCTAGGCTCTTCAGTCCGGAACCACGCGACTGCTACGGTCACAGGTTCGAATCCAGCCTCGGGCATGAATGTGTGTGATGTCCTTAGGTTAGTTAGGTATAAGTAGTTCTAAGTTCTAGGGGACTGATGACCTCCGCTGTTAAGTCCCATAGTGCTCAAAGCCATTGGAATCTTTTGTTTGTTGATGGGTGTGATTTCTTTGACGGAGTTGATAGATCTGTGTTCGAGAAATGCAATGCCGAAGATTGGTACGCCTTTCGCTACCTTTTGTTGTATTTTGCTCTTGAAGATGCAATGGTTTCCCTAATGCAAGGTTTCATTGTCAGTTAGTCGTGGTTCTTGAAGAGCAAGGATGAGAATTTTTTTTCGGTCGATTTCTTTTGTGAGATTATTTAGTTTTCGTGTTTGGATCAAGGTATCGATGTTTACTTTTAAATGCATGTTTTTTGCTTGTAGGGAAATTTACCAGAGATCTTCGATATTCTCTGCCGTGCTAACCTGGACTTCCCAGAATCCGAAAATCCAACTGCCGCCTGTCGACAGCCGGTTTGTGTACCACCTGGGATAAAGTTGACTTTGCTTGCATAGTTCATGTTTGCTTGTGTTTTATTGGTTGTGCTTGGGTAATACCAGGACCGGACAGGACCAGAGGATGCTGAAGTCTTTGAAAGCAAATATTTTCAGCCAAGCTCATTGAGTTAACAGACAGTGAGCAGAGTAGCGGTGATTTTCACTCAGACGTGTCTGGATTTTGGGTTCAACGAATTGAGTAGCCGTTCAGGATTGTGTCAGTATTTGGTTAACCCCTAGTATTTGATTTCCTCGGTACCACCCATATGGGGGAGGGTTTCCCCTATCGGCCACACGCGATTATTATTATTATTATTATTGTCATTATGTCTCAGCAAATCCCATATGGTGTATCTTCCCACCACTGAAATAGATGTGTATTGTTCGATTCAGTATTTCCATCACATAAATGTGGGTTATAATTACGTTACATTGCTACTAGTAGACATATTACTCACTTTTTCTTAGACAGTTGCTACCTGTTACTCCATCATAGGAATTTATGTGCGGAGCTTTCTTGCAATACAGACGTTCAAATTAGCCGATTTCTGTAATTTCATTTCGATACCAGATCGTTCTAACAGGATTCAGCCAGGCAGTCTTATTGTGGATATCCGACTACGACTCTCATCATATGATAGACTGTGTAAACCACATTCTTAATCGGACTGTTGAATATAGATCACTTATCTACGACAGGGCTGCATTCTTAAACACTGTGGAAAATAATAATCCAATGTGCTTATTACAAATATTACAAATTACAAGAGAAGAGTCCACGTATTGTCTCAAGTTCTTGCAGTTTGATGTTAATGCAGTTCCAGAATACTCATATGGGAATTATAGAAGTGTAATTGCTAGAACGTTCAACTGCCTTAATAACACCTCATTCTGGATTGAATACGACTCGGAAAGCAACGTTAATTTGACGTTTCCAACCATCTCCTGACGTCTTACTGAATGAAGTCTGAAGTGCACGCACAGTTATGTTGCCTGCCGCAAGGATTCTGTGAAGTGTTGTGGCAGCTGGCAGTCATTGCTGAATACAGACATGTGCAAATATCCTCACTGCTCTAGGGGAACTAGTCTTTGTTGCATTTTTTCCATACTGTAATTCGCACAATAACATAAGGCTTGTTCTGCTGAAGAACTTGATGCCCACAAGCCCTTAAATAAGAATCTCCTAGCGTGAGTAATGCATGAAAGGAAACAGACTTTTGGACAAAAGAATAGACAGTTCCCTGCATTTTGCGTTTCCGATAGCGCCTACGATAACAATCTGGTATCATATTATGTTTCAGAACCCTAAACTGTTTATTTTCTTACCTCATACTAAAACAAAAGCTATGATATGGGAAGAGGAAATGACTTATATGCTTCTCAGGAACTTAATTTTTTCGTGTTAATTTTCTCACTTCATTCTAAAACAAGGGCATTAATATGAGAAGAGGAAATGAAATATACGCTTCCAAGACATAATATTTCCTTGTGTGCTATTACTGCATACATGAAAGCCCTGCAGTTAATTTTTGTATGTTGGATAAATTTTGATATCACCTCACATTCCTTTGTGATAAGGTTCCTATCTTCTTGTGATTCAAATAGAGTGGACATTTCATCACTGGTTAATATTCTGATGACTAATGACATGATACCCGTTGTAATTGCTCCATGGCACCTGTGAGTAGAGTCTCACGTTGGTTACTATAAGAAACACGCAGGCAGTGATATCCGCTCACTGCAGTCAGATCCAAGGTGATTTCTTTCTGTTTATGGCGAAGCGTCTGCTGCAGCGTCCACGCCCAGGCAACATAAACAAATCGCGGCGGCATTGGGCACTGCAGATCGCTGCGCTTGTCGCGGGCCTCGACAACAAGAGCGCACTGTCTCTGCTAACGATACTATGGAGTTAATACATCTTACTTAACGTAATATGCAGTTGGGTGAAAATTCAGTTTGTAACTTCCCATCGCATTAACATACTTTACAGTCATATTTGATGCAATATTTATTGCCGGTTGTCTCTCTAATGTTAATAGTATTAATTTTGTGCATTAACACGAAAACTCACTCACACGCACACACACACACACACACACACACACACACACACACACACACACACACGCGCGCACACACAGTCATTGATTCCAGTGAGCGTGACAACTACTGTGTGTTGAACAACACATGCACCAGTCAGTTCCTCAGTTGGCGACGAGTGGATGAGTTTTTTCAATTACCTTGCATTGCAAGAATTGTAAGGAGGAGCCTGAAAGTAAATGGACTTGTATCCTAAAGAGTTGCGACAAAGCAAAGCTTGACCGATTATCAGATAATTGTCCACATGGGTTTTGTGGACGAGTATACTTTTAGTAGCCGCGCGGGATTAGCCGAGCGGTCGAGGCGCTGCAGTCATGGGCTGCGTGGCTGATCCCGGCGTAGGTTCGAGTCCTCCCTCGGACATTGGTGTGTGTGTTTGTCCTTAGGATAATTTAGGTTGAGTAGTGTGCATGCTTAGGTACTGATGACCTTAGCAGTTAAGTCCCATACGATTTCACACACATTTGAACATTTGTTCTGCTCCTGTAAATAAACTGTTATCTCGTTAGTTCATTTATTCATATTGAAATAACGTATTTGTAATAAGCACATTGGATTATTATTTTCCACAGTGTTTAAGAATGCAGCCCTGTCGTAGATAAGTGATCTATATTCAACAGTCCGATTAAGAATGTGGTTTACACAGTCTATCATATGATGAGAGTCGTAGTCGGATATCCATATTAACACTACCTGGCTGAATCCTATTAGAACGATCTGGTATCGAAATGAAATTACAGAAATCGGCTAATTTGAACGTCTGTATTGCAAGAAAGCTCCGCACATAAATTCCTATGATGGAGTAACAGGTAGCAACTGTCTAAGAAAAAGTGAGTAATATGTCTACTAGTAGCAATGTAACGTAATTATAACCCACATTTATGTGATGGAAATACTGAATCGAACAATACACATCTATTTCAGTGGTGGGAAGATACACCATATGGGATTTGCTGAGACATAATGACAATAATAATAATAATAATAATCGCGTGTGGCCGATAGGGGAAACCCTCCCCCATATGGGTGGTACCGAGGAAATCAAATACTAGGGGTTAACCAAATACTGACACAATCCTGAACGGCTACTCAATTCGTTGAACCCAAAATCCAGACACGTCTGAGTGAAAATCACCGCTACTCTGCTCACTGTCTGTTAACTCAATGAGCTTGGCTGAAAATATTTGCTTTCAAAGACTTCAGCATCCTCTGGTCCTGTCCGGTCCTGGTATTACCCAAGCACAACCAATAAAACACAAGCAAACATGAACTATGCAAGCAAAGTCAACTTTATCCCAGGTGGTACACAAACCGGCTGTCGACAGGCGGCAGTTGGATTTTCGGATTCTGGGAAGTCCAGGTTAGCACGGCAGAGAATATCGAAGATCTCTGGTAAATTTCCCTACAAGCAAAAAACATGCATTTAAAAGTAAACATCGATACCTTGATCCAAACACGAAAACTAAATAATCTCACAAAAGAAATCGACCGACAAAAAATTCTCATCCTTGCTCTTCAAGAACCACGACTAACTGACAATGAAACCTTGCATTAGGGAAACCATTGCATCTTCAAGAGCAAAATACAACAAAAGGTAGCGAAAGGCGTACCAATCTTCGGCATTGCATTTCTCGAACACAGATCTATCAACTCTGTCAAAGAAATCACACCCATCAACAAACAAAAGGTTCCAATGGCTCTGAGCACTATGGGACTTAACAGCGGAGGTCATCTGTCCCCTAGAACTTTGAACTTAGACGACTTTCCTTTCTATCTCCTGGATAGTTTTGTTTCTCAAATCAACATAGTGCGTTATCATGCAGTAACACAGGTGATGTAGTTTTGTTGCTCGATTTTCTTACACTGCGACCGGAATGTGTCTCAGTTGTTGGCAACAAATTCCAGCTGTGTTTCATATACCCTGTGGGCAGAATTCGGAGCCCAAAACACACTTTTGGATTTATCAGATGTAAAATATTATGTTCACACTACTCTTTCCTCGAGTTTACGTCTTTTGGTGGGGCTCAGCCTTTCATTTCTTCTTAGGAAGTTAACGATAAAGGCATCATAACACGTCACCAGTAACAATACTGCATAGGAATGCTCGATGAGTGACCTGATGACGTTCAATAGTAGTCACTCCGTTGATTTTTGTTGTTTAGAGTTAGAGCATGCAGTACTCCTACACCAGACTTCTGAACTTTGCCTGTTGAATGCAAATGTCGCATGATGGTAAAATGGTAATCTATCACATATATCAGTAGTCGAGACTTTCTTAATGTGGAAAATCATTCGTGCCAGAACGATCTTTGTTAAAACACGAATATCTTTTTCTGGCGTATTTTCCCCAAAAGCACTCGCTCCAAACACAGTTCAAATCTTTCTAGCTGCCTCCTCTGCATTCACCTTTCTGTTATACCAAAAGTAACCGTTGTGTTGCAGTTGTTACACCTACTTCCACTTGCGACTCAATTTTACAATGCTTAACTGTATTTCAGGATTGTCAAGCATGTAAAATCCAGTGCTTAACTGCAAGTCGATAACCAGAACTTCAAATTCGAAAATGACAGTTGATACATACACTGACAGCGTGGCGCCGCGTTCACATGGGAGGCCCCGGATTTCAGGCGGCGGGTGGCGTCTGGCCGGTGGCCGGTAGCCGCTGCAGCGAGAGGAAACGCTCGAGCGTAAGCTGTTATGATCGCGACGCACCCACGAGCTGTCCTGCGGAGTTGTTTCTGGAATACTTGTTATTGCTGGTGGGTTGATAGAATGTTTAGGGAATTATCTGCGATGCTCAATCAGACTCATAACTTTAGACCGAAGTGTGGTAAAAAAAAAAAAAAAAAAGTTGGACGCGAACAGGCGACCATAAGTTTAGAATGCACGAAGATTACCACTTTTTCTTTTTTCTTTTTTTAACAGTAAGGAACTGAAAAGTAGTAAGTGCACTCGTTGCGTCGAGTTGGGGACGCACATAACTAAAAACATGCTAATGGTTTGAGAAAAAGGCATAAAGAAAGATAACAAAGTTCGGGGCTAAGGAAACCATGAAACAAAACTGAAGGGTGGAATCCACACCACCATTAACCAGTGCTACATCTTGCACCACATGGGAAACAAAAACTGCGAAAACCTTTATCACACCGGGGACAAAAAGAGGAAATGGGGCAAATACTGATACATAGTGTAAGGGTTCACGACGAAACTCTCCATCTGCTGTATCATCCAGGTATGACTTCTCGTAATGACCAAGGTAGATCCCACGTTGTACCGTGTAGTGTTCTATAATCGTCTTGTAATTTTAGCTTCTCTTACCCGTGATGTACCAGCTACGTGGAGGGTCGTGCAACGCACTCCACAAATAATTGGAAAAATATTGTCGATACTTTGGGTTACGAAGGATCTTGCAATGTCGTTCCTGCAAATAGTTCCAAAAGTCTAAAGTATCATTAGTGCCGTCTTGAAACAAATAATGCAGTGCATGTCCACGAAGCCACGTCATTGCATTAGTTTCAGTGCGTGGGTAATACATCTTCTCCGGGAATAAGATAGTCTTGGGGTCGATATGATTCAGCGTTACTCGAAGGAGGTATGCTGACATTTGCCTCACTAAGTGCCACACTGCCGCCGACTCACCACAGCTAAGACGGTGTTCATCGTCGTCTTGAACGCCACAGCTCGTGCACGTGGGTGAGTCTACCACGTGGATCGCATGTAGCTTGATCTGGTCACCTGCTTACCGTTGACAGTGATATACCACATCGCCGTGACGTCAGTGTCCAGTGTTACGTGGTGAATTGTCCTCCACACTACTCGCCAGTTGACGTTCGGGTGCTTCCTCTCCACGACGTTATCGGGTCGTCCACGTTGCAGGACCCGATAAACCGTCCTTGCCATCGCCAGTTGGGTCGCTGGTAAGGCAAGTCGAACGTAACTGAGTACGAGGTAAAAGACACCGATGTAGAAGAGCGAGGAGGGGACGTGGTGTATCGGCACAGGTGGCAAAACGGAGGGCGGTGCTAGTTCTTCTATTAACAAACTCGTCAGACTGTCCGGACGGCGGTGCCATAGTTTGACTAATGTGCACACAAATGGGGCGACCGCTCTGTCACTAGACCATGGGCTCACACAATCCGAGAACTTCTCGGAAGTAAACAACAATTCCTCCTAACACTTCCGCATCTAACAGTGTTACCAGATTATGCAGATGGCCGGACTTACAGTTGTCAGGGGCGGTCAGTATTATTGGCCACGTTAAGTGAACGACTCGGATTTAGTCTCTGTGGCGGCCGGCCGGCGGTCAGTTTTTATGTCTAAGACTGTACACTTGAGATATTTCGTTTCCCATGAAATGGTGGCAGACGACGCTGTGGCGTCTTCGAAGCGCGAGCTTCGTCAGTGCAAGATATCTCAGCACAGCTGAGCGAACGTTTCCTTCCTGCTGCTAGTCTAGTGGACAATGGCAATACTGTAGAACACTTTTGACAACTATGTGACCATCGATTTATGTTTGTGAGTGGTTCATAATTATGTTAGTAAATTCACTCGAAATTTTTATGTCCTTTAAATTACATTTGCTAGATGATTCGCATTGAAGACGTAGGAAATGTATGTTATTTGGACCAGGAAGCATGTTCCAACAGAAAATGATTATTACATTGACATTTATGTTGCGAATTAGTCGTCTTATCCATCACATGGATAACGAGGATGCTCCGTTTTGCTACAGTTGTTTCATAGCTAACAAGGGAACCTCCCCATCGCACCCTCCTCAGATTTAGTTGTAAGTTGGCACAGTGGATAGGCCTTGAAAAACTGAACACATATCAATCGAGAAAACAGGAAGAAGTTGTGTGTACCTATGAAAAAAATAATCAAATTAAACAAACTGAGTAGTCCATGCGCATGATAAGCAACATCAAGGATAATTTGAGCTCGGGAGCGCCGTGGTCGCGTGGTTAGAGTGAAAAGCTGCCGAACGAGAGGTCCTTGGTTCAAGTCTTCCCTCGAGTGAGTAGTTTGATTTTTTATTTTCAGACAATCATCACCACACGTACTGTTTATCAACAAATGTAGGAAATAATCATACAAATGTTCGACAATCGTTCGATCCCTTAAGGAATTTTCCGGTGCCTTACAGTTCGGAAAATATTCATTGACATTGTTATTGTAGTCGCGAGCTATATTTGCTGAATTCATATTGCCCACGCAATGCATCTCACGTATTTAATGCACTCTCGTCCAAAGTAGCGAACAGTCAACTTCCAGCCAGGGAGCCTCGTTAGCAGGAATACTCTCTCTTCCGTGCGCTGTAGTCGACTGACGTCATGTGTTTCGATGTTTGCTGTGATGTAGCGTCATCATACTACGGCGCAGTTACCTCGCATCGGACGGACGGACGGACAGATAATAATTGTCTGAAAATAAAAAATTAAACTTTTCACTCCAGGGAAGATTTGAATGAAGGACCTCTCGTTCCGCAGCTGTTCACGCTAACCACGGCATCACGGCGCTCCTGAGCTCACCATATCCTTCATGTTGCCTATCTTGCGCATGGGCTACTCTGTTTGTATATTTTGCTTACTTTTTTCATAGTTCCACACAACTTCTTCCTGTTTTCTCGATTGATCTGTGTTCAGTTTTTCAAGGCCTATCCACTGTGCCAACTTATAACTAAATCTGAGGGTGGTGCGATGGGGATGTTCCCCTGTTAGTGGTATTGTGTGTTGGTGGCGTTGCCAGTTTACATACTGTGCATGTAACTCACAATAAATGCGTTGGATACCTCCTGTGATCAGTTACTTGAAAAACATTTGTTGTCATCGTAATTTATGTAACTGGCTCTCCGACTTCCAATTTGACAATTTGTGGTAAAATTGTTTACCTTATTAGTCCTAGTTTCAAACATTGTCTGACAGAAAACGTAGGCAGGAAGGAGTCTGTAAAATCAATTATTCGCTATTATAGCAAACTTTTGAATCCACTGGTCGCTTGAATTCTCTATATTGATTCTGAGAATTTTGTTATTTCTCTTGTTATTTACTGTCTCAATGTCATCCATGAGAATAAAATTAAAGGCAATTGGATTAGGTTCCTGATCTATAAACTGTGATTTAATATTCTGCGCTGCTAAATAAATTTTGAAGGTTATACTCTTTACGGAAAAAAAGAGTATCGGTGTCAGTCCTAGGATTGACGATAAACTTCAGAAATACAATTACAGAAAAGTGGCATATCGCTTATGGCTCCTCACCATCAACAACAGTTGTTACCCATAGTTTCGTATTTACTATTTTACTGTCGTTACCCTTTAGAGAGCAACCTGATCTTTCCACAATGCCATTTTTGACTTGCTTCGTAATATGTCCTATAACTACAGATTTGTTGAAAATAAAATACGCTATTCCACAAATTAAAATCTTCCAGTTATTCTTCATATCTTGAAACTTACTGCCGTTGACATTCACTGGAGAAAAGATACATAATAATAAAATGAAATCAAGGATTAGAATGTCAAAGCATAGTGTGAATGGTTAAAATGAATGAACTAAAAATCATCTCCTTGTCTAAAACACGTTACTCTTCCAGAGAACTTCGGCACCTCTCAAAATTTTTAACACCTCTGATGTTCAGCCACATGTGGACAAATAGCGGGTCCCATGATGCAGCACTGTTTAGCCGTCACAAAATTAAGCCTCAAAAATCAGTACACATTCCTCTTACTGCGTTTCCTTGAAATTATATAAAATATACGTATGTAAGAAAAAGAAAAAGAAAAAAGAAGCTTGAAACAGCTTTTGCAGCTAATTGGTGAAGGTCTGAAAAAAAACACCTCTGCTGATGCTGCTTAGTATCGCGTATAGCCTCCTTTGGCTTCCATAACAGCTCGAAGTCTGTTGGGCATTGAGCCCACAACTCGAGCCACATAACTAGGAGATTCAAGAAACTTATTCCAAGCGTCATGAATCGCATCAGAAAGCTGTCGGCGAGTCGACGGTGACTGCCCCTTTTCTCGTATTACTCTGACCATTTCTGCCCAAATATTCTCAATAGGATTCATGTCAGCTCATTTAGGTGGCCATTCCATTACAGTAATATTACTATGGTCGTCGAAACACCTCTTAACCGCACGTGCCATATGAATAGGCGAGCGATCTTGTTGGAACATGATCTGATCATCTCCAAATCTGGCTGCCACAGCAGGCAACATCACGTTCTCCAGAATTGATATGTAATTGCGCGCATCGAATCTTCCTTCCACTTCCCACAGGAGTCCACACCCTTCGGCCGATATCCGTGCCCATACCGTTACCGACTACCTGCCACTCCTTCGGCAACTGTAAATGTATTTTCGATTATACCTAGCACCTTTAGGCCGGTAAACAAGTACTTTTCCGGTTGATGCCGCAGAGAAAACTTTTTCGTGCGTGAAAATCACTCGTCTCCAAAACTGGAGAGGTTTGTCGCCATTTTCAGTAGCAAAAGCAAGGCAAGCTTCTCTTTGGGAAACAGTCAATGTCTCCAGAATGAGATTTTCACTCTGCAGCGGAGTGTGTTACAGTCAATGTCTCTTTCACAGCAGCGCTTCTTGCTCTCAGTCCAGCTTCCCTTACACGACGAGTGACGGTCTTACTGCTAACACAGAGACCCAAAGTTTGCTGAATTTGTCGTGCGTTGACAAATGTGTGGTTCCCACTGAAACGGCGTATCTGCTGATCCTGAGCTGCTGCTGTTTTGCGGCGACGGCCATGACGCCTCCCATTCAGGTTACCACTCTCGTCCTGTCGTCAGATCCACCTGGCTACCGTCGACTTGTGAAGACCCATAGTTCTTGCTATATAGCCATTTGAAAATCCCTCTGCATGAAGTGCTATTATAGCGCCCTTGTCTGCCTCAGCCAGACGGGCCATTTAGCGTTGACTGAGTGATTCGTCGCGGTTAATATCGGCTGCGGAAACAGCGCTGGCAGGAAACAGACTGCCTCCTCCACGATGGTAGCCACAACGCAGTGGCCAAGTATGTGTAACACGGAAATCGATCGCATAAACGAGAGATGGCAAGCCCGTAACCATGTCATTACATAGTGGAGCAACTTAGAATCTGTAATTTTTCTCAGAAGGGACTGCTCCACTCTTGTCATGTCTTATCCTGATAAATATTACATGAAATGAAATGTTTACGTTTTGCATATGCGGCAGGCCTAACGCAAGAAACATTTCTGAAATATCTGAGGCAACCTGAAGAACACTTCGTGAATTTTATCTGTAGAAGGTTGCCTTATAAGAAACTTGTTTATCCCCGCTCGCCGTGTTTCCAAGTGGCGCAATTTACTCTGAGGCATACATAATTCTCGCCGGGCGTAAGAAGCGACTCGACTAACGAGGGGAACTCGCCAGGTGTCATAGGCTAATTGTCCGGAAACTTTGCTCAGTGAAGGAGAGGACAAAATAAGCGAACATGTGTTTCGGCTTATCTGCAGACACTCGTCCGTTTCCGAGTAAACGACGGTCAAAGTTATCAATGCGCTGTTGCTTTAGTGTACATACCTTCTGCAGCCGAGAACGCAATTGAAGCGGTGGCTCAGTGGCTACCGTCGTTCCGTCTTAACTTTGATACCCGTGTTCGAGACCATATCGGTTTTTTTATTATTTTTTTCCCTGCCTCTCTATCAGAATTATCTACGAATGTTTTTTTTTCTAATTTATTTTGAAATAATGGGTTCATTATTCGCCAATTAACTTTATGTGTAATTAATGAATTTAAAAAATAATAGACGAATGAGACAAGCTGACCTAAAATCATCTGGTCTGCCTCATGTATCGTTTTATCCAAATGGTTTATAAACGTTTATCTAGATTCAGATCCGATGATGGCACCTTTAGTGTGTTGAAACCGGTTATCCAGTAGACAGTATTTAAGCGATCTTGGCTTCTGAATTATTTCTACAACAAAGTGATCGCCCCACTACGCACTGTGTGTTCCCTTTTTAACTTTTTTCTTTACACAGTAAATTAACTGACGAAGAACGACAACAGTGACCCAACATAAATTGGAATAAACATTCGTAGATAATTCAGAGTGTGAGGGGGGAAAAAAGGAAAAACCGTGTTTCGAACTCGCAGCGCAAAGTTCCGAAGTCGCTATGGTAGCCGCAGAGCCACCGCTTCAGTTGAATGCTTACCCGCTAAGAGGTATCTACACTATAGCAACAACGCAGTGAACACTTTGACCGTCGTTTTTTCAGAAGCGGTAGAGTGTAAGCAGATAAGCCGAGACACGTGTTCACTTATTTTGTCCCCTCTTTCACTGAGCGAAGTTTCAGCAAGATCGGAGTGTGACACTTGGCGTGTCCTCTCGTAAGTGGCGCGCGTTGGGCTTCAGTAGACAGAATGCGTCCACTTTCCTCGACTACTCATTGACATGTTTGGAAACTTTCTTTCTTGTAGTGGCACTTTGCATTATGAGGGCTGGTTTTCCTGATAACGATCTACTAATGGACTTTGCTCCTAATTTACGTTACTGTGTAGTAGACCTACTGCAACTACTTAAACCGGAAATGTTTGTTTGTTTGGATACTCCGCTTCTTAGTTGCTACATTTCGCTATAATATTTTCCTTTGTTTCAAAACGGCTAGTTAAGATGACTACTGCAACTTGGTAACATCAGTAACAATTTAATACTTTGAAACAGTTATGTGTGGTGTACGAGGAGTGTACTCTGTTGAATGAGGAATACATTAAACACGAAAGCTGCGTCCAAAAACAATAATTAACTTTCGGTTACATGACAAAACACAAGTCGAAGCACTGTCAGTTCATCTCAGTACTCAGTAAAACTTCAACTAGAACTATCGAAAACATACTTTTGTGGGGAAGGCAAACGAATGACTGCGTTTTATTGGCCGCACACTAAGAATACGCAACAGGCCAACTGAAAACACTGCCTACACTACGTTTGTCCGTCCACTGCTATAATATCCTTGACAGACGTGATTGACTGCACACGCAAAAACGTCCAAGGAACGGTAGCACGATTTGTAATGTCACGAAATAGGGGAGAGAGGATCCCAGATTTGATAATCTAGTTGGGGTAACAGTCATGAAAACATAAGCGTTTTTCGTTGCCACGAGATCTTTTCACGAAATTTCAATCACCACCATCTGTTCTGAATGCCAAAACATTATTTCCTAGGGAACTTACACAGGAAGAAACCATAGTAATAATGTAATTCAAGGCTCGCAAGAAAAGATTTAAGTGGTCCTTTTTCCTGCACACTGTTAATGAGTGGGACGGTAGAGAAATAATCCGAATCTTCTGCCAGGCATGTAAGTCCGGATTGCAAAGAAATCCTGTTGATGTAGTCATGTAGATGTAACAACGAAATTATGTTGTAATTACGACATGTGACTTTCATTTGATTTGAACATCGAAGTTGTTTGCTGTTTATTTACTTTTTGTTCATTAGTTTCAGCCATATACGAACACGTAGGCGCGTTAAATTGATATTGAAATAAAGTATCATACATGGACCAATAACAATAACTTCCCACCTACTTGTTATAGTACTGCAGTATCTGCCAGCGTCTTCAGAAGTCGATATCGCATACGACGTTCCTAGGGTGTTTATAAACGGATATTGCAGACGACTTCGAGCAAAGTTTGAATGTAGCTTCGTAAAAGTTCCATGATCAAACGATCTGAGTAGCTGGCGAATACAGTTTATCCTCACTAGACAGTATATATTATCATAATACATGAGGCGAATAGGGTTTCGCCGGGTGCGGTGGCCGAGCGGTTCCAGGCGCTTCAGTCACGAACCGCACGGCTGCTTCAGTCGCAGGTTGGAATCCTACCTCGGGCATAGATGTCTGTGATGCCCTTAGGCTAGCTAGGTTTAAGTAGTTCTAGGTCCAGGGGCTGATGACTTAAGCAGTTAGGTCGCATAGTTCTTGAAGCCATTTTTTGACCTTTCGCGTAAATTTTCTTTACATAAACGGTCGTATCTTTAGATTGCGTTGACATAGAAACTCACGTTTTGACACCACCAAGGGACCGGTTACCGCAAGAAGTGCGATACATTTCCGCTTATTATGTCCATCCGTTCTGGAGATAAACGGGTTTTAAGGGTTGGGTAGACCGATAGACGGTCAAGAAAGTGAGACTAGTAGGGTTCCGTTTTTACCGGTTTAGGTGACGAAATCCTAACAACGAAAACAGATACGACAGCTACTGAAGACGAGGGCCGCATCAATAACACCCGCTACTCTTTATTCGAAATGTTCTAGTTGCAGTCGATACATCAGCATATTAATCATAGCTACGCTTTCGATCCAAATCACGTTTACAGGAATGCAAATAGAATCCATTTGCCTATACACGTGGTAATTCACATCCCAGTATTAATGCCACCGCGTTTTAGAAGTGCGAACATTCCCATTGCTAGCTATCTTAAGAAACACTTCGGCTAATGAACGTTTTCTGGCTGTGGCGAGTCTAGTGGAGAATTCGAAACAGTGTAGAATACTTTTGGCAGCTACGTAGCCGTTTATTTCCTGGGGTGGTGCAGAATTATCCTACAAAATTTACTCTCTAATAACAGTATTTTGTTATTTCGATAAACATCTCGAATGATTGTCACATAAGCGGTGACATAAAGGAAGAAAATTCATGTTTTTGAGTCCAGAAAGCTCTATGCAACAGAAACTGCAGATTTTCATTGCGAAATTGCCGGCTTGTTCATGTCTGGGGTAGTAATAGAGGGCTGTTTGCCTGGGTTGTCAGCACAGTGAAAGGAAGGTCTGGTTTGTTTTCGGTTCTAATCTCGATGGAGGCAGGTAGAACATCAGTAAAGCAATTTTAAGAAATTCTCGCGCCCCCAATACGTTTTATCGCTTCCTTTATTCTGTACTGGCGCTCTGTGGATGTCAATATGATACTCTTGTAGAATTTCATACATGTTACTGTCTCCTTTTTCCTTTTCTGTCAATACTGTAATTGACTTAAGTGTGGTACTGAATGATTTTTAAGTGAATTTCGTTATCATGGTAGGTCAGCAACGGTATAAATGGAGATGTCGTGTGGCTAGGGCCTCCCGTCGGGTAGACCGTTCGCCTGGTGCAGGTCTTTCAATTTAACGCCACTTCGGAGACCTGCGCGTCGATGGGGATGAAATGATGATGATTAGGACAACACAACACCCAGTCCCTGAGCGGAGAAAATTTCCGACCCAGCCGGGAATCGAACCCGGGCCCTTAGGATTGACAGTCTGTCACGCTCACCACTCAGCTACCGGGGCGTTTCTTCTTTCAGTTCTGTCTTATATTTACATGTTGTTTTTAACACACTAATCAGCATTAATATAGTCTTACAAATTATTGAAAACAGTCTAAAATAGTTCAGATATTTTGTCAATTTCACGCCTGTGCATAGTATGTTGGTAGCACTTCGTCGCCTTGCCTATTATGCTGTGTAGCAGTGTTTAAAGCCGTGCGGATCAGCATAACGAAAAGGCGAGGGGTCTCGCTCGTTTTGTCCACGACTGTACCTAGCGCGCCAACGTCCGAGGGCTTCTCCGCGGTCATTTCCGGTGCGGTTCTCCACTTCCTACCTGTGACGGTCGTTCGCTGCAGTACGGGAAGCCAGGATCCGTTTACCTTAAGGTTTTCCTCTTTCTTGTAGAAACTGTTCGCGTGTTTTTGTATTTCTACAGCTTCTCTGAACAAGACGATTTTCAAACCGACAAGGAAGATCAAAGAGTGTCTTAGATCGGCGAAGGACAAAAGAGACCCACTTGCAATGTCGGGAAGATACCGTATACCATGCACATGCGGAAAAGTTTATGTCGGAATGACTGGACGATCAATTAACACCAGGATCAAAGAGCATAAGCGACATTGCAGATTGGGGCAGGTGAAGAAATCGGCAGTGGCAGAGCACGCACTGAATGAGACCGACCACGTAATAAAATTCGCCGACACGGAAGTTCTGGCTGTAGAGAAGCACTATCACACGCGCTTGTTCAGAGAAGCTGTAGAAACACAAAAACACGCGAACAGTTTCAACAAGAAAGAGGAAGGGCTTAAGGTAAACGGATCCTGGCTTCCCGTACTGCAGCGAACGACCGTCGCAGGTAGCAAGAGGAGAACCGCACCGGAAATGACCGCGGAGAAGCCCTCGGACGTTGGCGCGACAGGTACATATAGTCTGCGGCCGCGAGCTCGGCTCCAGTTCACCACCGGCAATGGAGGGTGAAGCTTTGACAATGCCAGCCACTCGTGCTAGCGAAACGTTAGAAAAATCATTAGATGAACGTCGGCCGAAGAACCCGAGACAGAAGCCAATAGGCAGTTTGTCAACAAGTGGCCACGAAAGCCTTAACAATTTTGAATTACCAGACCCTTGCATCGTAAAGTTCATTTCTGACATTTTATCTGACACAGCAGCAGGAAGAGCCTTTCACTGCTGAGATTAACGTGAATGTCACTCGAAAATAACAGAGGGTGGAAAGAAGAAAAATTCTAATATAAAATCCTGTAGACGAGACCATTAGAGACGGAACACAAGCTCCAATTGATGACTGAAGAAGGAAATCTGCCGCCCTCACTCAAAGGAATTTTTCTGGCATTCGTCATAAACGATTTATGAAAATCACAGAAAGCCTCAAAATGGGCGGCCGGAGGGGTTGGGGGAGGAAAGAGGGGGAGGGAGGTGGCGGTGGAGAGATTTGGAGCGTCACCCTCCCAAGTACAAGTCTAGTATTTCACCACTGCGTCCCCTCGCTTGGACCGTGTGTGTGATTCAGGGATGAACATCGTTCCACGATGGATGGAAGCCTGGCCACTGAGCGGGATCCACATGTGGTCGCTCGCGTTAGGCGAGGTGCTTATGTACCTGTTGCCATGGCCAAACGTTGAAGGTATATAAAACATGTAGACGGCGTCTCCTTCACACAGCAGCTTCCGGAACATCTTAATCAACATAACGAATAGTAGGATGGAACCGTCCGGGCTGTTATCTCGGGGAGATATCATGCGAAACATACTTATACCCATTAGATATCTGAAAAGTATATAAGAGATACATAAACAATTTAGGCCTTTCTGTACTTGCTAAGAGTCCTCACTCAGAGAACTGGGACATTTCCGTGAGATGCTGCAAGCTAAGAGATAAATAATTAAATTTAAAATAACGAAAATAATCTTAGATATTGCTTTTAATAAATAATGCACCGATGATAAATTAATACCAGGAAGTTCCTGAGAATACGGAGAGGTCTGTTTTCATCCTAGAAAGTATTCAAGCGTGCAAAGACTTAATCTTTCATCAACGAACTAATGGAACTCAGTCAATCATCGAGCTATTTGGATTTAAACCTTCAATTAGTAGAAATCATCACAATAAGTGGTGATGTATCCATTCATCCTTGTATCACCCTGTATCTCATAAACACAGTTTCTTTTTGTTCATGATTGATCGAGGGACTTGTACACAGTTAAGTCACGAATCTTTAAATCTGAAGTGTATAATTTTAAATATATCGCTTACCCTATAGCTATAACTCTAGTATTCTAGATAGAACGCACGGCTCGAAATTAGCCAATATGAATTTATGCTCCATACTGCTCGTAATACTTCTGAGTGTACTTACATTACTTTGCCATTTGCGTGTAATATATCATACAGACTTGCAGGTCTCCTTAAGAATGATGTTAGAATCTCTTATTCATTGCAGGATTGGATTCAATGCCAATATCAGCATCGGTATGAACATCGATAACGAACTACCGAGAAGAGACCGCCTTACTGATTATGGGGTCTACAAATTGACTGGCGCCCACTGCCCTCGTGCATACATCAGACGGACGGTACGTAAGGCTAGAACACATTTTCGTGAGTACTTACTTATTAGAATGGGGGCTGTAGAAATCAACTATTCGTATGCGGAGGATTTCAAGGTTAGCGGGCACGCCGTGCCAACGATAGATTCTTACGAATCCTTCACGTGGCAATGTGCGTTACCTGTGAAGCTAACTCTTCAAGAGAAATTTGAAATAACAAAATTTTTGAAGCATTTCGAAGAAACTCGTCACTATGAACAAAATTGTTTATGACACTATGAAGACAACTTTACAAAAATTTCGGTAGCCAGTTTCTTTGTGGCTGTGTAAACACCAGTAATATTTCCGTTTGGTACCCGTCACTATGACCTCGTGTTTACTTCTTTGATGTTCAAACTCGTATTTGCTTTAACTACGTTTTAGGCATTATGTAGTAATTGTTAATTTATTGAAACTATGCACTTCTGACACTATCTTGTACCATTTGTTAATTACTATTCATTATGTAGATGATGGCCACATACCAGGCACAACTAGCGCCATCGCTTGGCACTTACGATCAGCTGTTCATTCACGTTAGATTAGTACGTGGTTCGCTGTCGTAGCCAACACGCTGTATAGTGCACTTATTGTTTACTATTGTGCTATATGTCTGTTCAACGCAAACCTATTCACACATGGGTTTTCTCCATCATCTACTGAGTGTGATTGGCCGGCCGAAGTGGTTGAGCGGTTCTAGGCGCTACAGTCTGGAACTGCGCGACCGCTACGGTCGCAGGTTCGAATCCTGCCTCGGACATGGATGTGTGTGATGTCCTTAGGTTAGTTAGGTTTAAGTAGTTCTAAGTTCTAGGGGACTGATGACCTCAGAAGTTAAGTCCCATAGTGCTCAGAGCCATTTTTGAACTGAATGTAACTGTCTAATAACTCCGTGTTAGACTCTTCGTGCCCATACATACGGAAGGTCCGACCTGATATTTAGAAGGAATTTTTAGAAAAATTCGTTTAGCTTTCCAGACTTTCGAGTATATATTTGACGATTGCGGTTACACTCCATTAAGGTTTCACTTTTTGGCTAGTGTCACATACACTTTCTAAGATTACTTCTTTTTATAAATCATTGTTTAGCATGGGCTGTCTAGGCTCGTAGTCACATCTCTATGTAATACATACATTATTGTTACTTTAAAGAAATTCTGAAGATGCGCCGTTAGTGCGAAACGCCTCAAACTTAACGTAAATATTTGCAACAGAGACTGCCTTTTTATTTGAAAATTGGATTACTGTCGCCGAAGCAGGCCGGAAATGCAGGGGAGAAACATATTTAACAATTACTTAGTTGTCTACAGATTGTGCAGCAATTGCAGAGAGATCATGTGTAGCGTTGATACTTCTTTACCAATGATAATATTTTGTTTCTACACCGACTGTGTACTGCTATGCGTAAAATGCGATTCCTTTGTCTATCTGCTTGGAGGTTAGTTTTCTTGAGACAAAACTGAATGATAACTCGTGTTAAAATTTCAAATTAAAGTCATCGTAGTACTACCGACAGCTCCTAGGGTGAAGGGGGGGCTTCGTTGTCAGGATGTTCAACGGCTGAGTATTGAGGCTAAGTGGCAGGCTGATGAACGCCCAAAGACAAGCAACTGTCGAAATCAATAATTTATTTTCTGCTTGTGCAGCAGCACTACGTCGATATGGGGAGGTGACCACGCCCCCGCCCCACGGACAGCTAGCTGGTACAAGGCCAGGCGGCTGCCAACATCCACCAGTGGGCTGCAGCAATTGCTCGCGCCATGCTTTGCTGACACCTGGACTTCGTGCCTGTCGCGTGGTCCTGTCGTGAGCCACAGCAGCAGAGTCAGTGGCGTTCGGAGCCAGGCAGGAATCTTGCCGCGTAGACCAAATCTGCAATAAATTTCAGTGCATATGCGGCCGAGCTGTGCACTGTTGGAAGGTGGCTGCAGTGTCCGGAGTGCAACACATTGCTCTTTGGAAGAAGTCCTGCTGCTGGTGTATGTTCCATGTTGTGTCCTCGTCTGATGTAGCCCCTTCATCCTGGTAGACTGCTGGGCTGCGAGTCCAATGTGCTAACCAGTGCGCCGCTTCGCACAGTCTGGTATACAGGGTAGAATAGCTAGCTACCGTTCAAAACCATTCGACGATATCTGAACGTGATCCGATGCAGCAGAGGGTGGTTATGACTTTTGAGCCCTCCTCAATCGCACCCTCCTTCGGTGTCATCACAGAAGGGTGCAACAATGCCACGGGCATGAATAAAACGGCAAAGGGTCCCTCTAAGTCACTTCAGTTTGTCAACACCCTCGGTGCCACCCACCCACCCACCTCTGTTGAGAACGTCAAAAATATACCTGTCAGAGACGTCAACATCCATTCACTTGAGTGTTACCTCACAGACCTAGCATCTGAGGGGAGGCAACCCTACCCAAGAGGTGGTGAAGGGGTTAGCTTAAGGCAGTATTTTACGCAATATGTGTTTCCTGTAGCCATAAGCTAAGTCAGCTTAATTTTAATACAGTACCGGATTTAGGCCTAACTTGAAATATCAGCTGTCCGCCTAACATGTTATTCTTACCCCATCTCTTTAGACATAAACAGCAATTAAGCTCTTACATTGAGAGTCCACAATGACAGTTTAGATATCAGTTTGACAGATATGTGTGTGTATGTATGCATGCGTGTGTGTGCGTGTGTGTGTGTTATAACGATATGTTTACGTAATCTGTATACATAAACATACAGTTATAAATGTCCCCGTTCGTAGTCGCTAATTATAACAATATGTTACTTTTGTGCTGTAACATATAGCTATAATCAGCGGTGGAAACATATTTGCGAACGCCGACCGTGTGCGGCTGTTTCTTGTTGGATCGTCTGATCAGTCGGAAGTTGCATTGCAGAGGAGAGTAAATGCCTATTCAAAATATAATTATTTTGGATAGCTCAACATGAATTTCCTAAGGGACCGTAGTTTATCATGCGTTTACCAGTAGAATATGGCGCGGAGAAAATATTTCGCCGCATGCAACTTCCGTCCGAACTCGACGAAAGAATTCGTAACTGTGAACTCTCTATTTGGCAGAAACATATAGAAAATTAAATAATTTCATGAAGAAGTGCGACATAGATTCTATAGTAAATGAATAGTCCATACACCAGTTCCATTTAACTCTGAATTTATGGCAAGTAATAGACAAACTTACACTGCAATGACGGATTTAACATGGATGCCGTTTTGACTGGCACTTCTCTTAATGAAAACAATTCCTTTGACGTTTTCACATACACGTCGCACAATAAATCTACTGCTAGGCACTTTTAGTATTACACATTTACTTTACACTAGAACGATATTAATTTTGACAATAATAATACGGCGGCAAGACATGCGCGTCCGACACAAGTTACAGGAGACAAGAGAAGAATGAGTAACTGTTCATCGAGAATATCTCGCACCTCAAATAAAAAAGTGTAAAAGTGTTCTTCTTCTGTCCGTTTTTCGCGCCGCGGTTTTCAAAGTCAATAACTCACTGCATCTCTGACGGCGCTTCGACAATAAACAAGTTACGTCACAGGTCGTTCACCTTTTACATTCTCGCAACATTATTTGCTAACTGTAGCTGTTGCCGAGCGACTGCTCGATTAGTGAATGATTTAAAATGATAAGACAATCACATAATGTTACATTGCCTTCCATGGGAATCTTGGAAATCAAGGAGATTACCAAGATTCACATGTCGCCGTTAACATTATGGGATTGAGTACTTTACAGATTTACATTGATCAAACACAGTATTCCTGTCATTTGATTATTAGGATTACACAAATATGGTGATCTCTCATTCATAGACAAAGACAGTTCTTAAGGTAAAGATACACAAAAAAAAATTTAAAAACTAAGACAGTAAATCTACGAAGTTTACAATGGACATTATACTTTATACTCATTACAGTCTTTTTTTTTTACAGAGTTCATACCGACCACCTTTGTGGCCTCAAGTTATTGTCCAGAGCTCATAGGCTCTTTGCTCCTGAAAGAAAACACATAGGATTCATCTTTTTATACGCACATAATTCTCACACATGGAATTTCTCACACGTGTCCATTTTTATACACATATAATTCTCACACATGGAATTTCTCACACGTGTCCATTTTTCATTGCTCACTAGTTGTCATGATTTTTACGCTTTCACTGTTTGTGTATTGACAGGTAAGTTAAAATTTGATTCTTCTCCAGGTGAAGCTTATGCCTTGAGAAGTTGGATCGCTACTTTGCGGTCTCCGAGTAGAAAACTTTTCATCAGCTCTGGCGGGCGAGTCTCACTCGCACGTTACGTACACACGTTACATGTAACAAAAGAAATATAAATACCCATTAGTCTAATAACTAAGCTTAAATCTATTTTAGGACTTGGGATTCATAGGAATTTGACTTTGTCACTATTCGTGTGTGGTTTGGCTGTTCACATTTCATCCACGGGATATAACATTAGCATAGTATGTGATATGTTGTGAACTCATATAAAAGTCTTTTATTTTGGGAGCGGCTTTCATCGAAAGTCCGTTTCGTCGAACTGCAGCGGGAGTGCTGTGCTAGTACATCACTTTAAATTTAACGCGTTTGTTGCGTCGATGTACGTTGACACAGGCTGATTGTTAGAGCTGAATCGCAACTCGAGGCGCTCACTAGCCTCCACACGGTATTTCAGCTTTTCCGCGCACGGTTCAGTGAACACGTTGCGTCGATGGTGTTGTGGTATTTTGTGGTTTGCTGAGCTGGCGCGGAGGGACAAGGATTGCCAGGGACAGAGACTCCATTGAAACCATCCCTGTCTCCACATTTTCCAGCCGATTTTGAAGATTTTGAGGTAGGCTAGCGCTCGCACTTTGCAAAGCAGCTAACACACTTGGTTTCCGATGCACTGCACGTAATCACATCGCCGCCTTCGGTTACACAACCGGACTATCATTGTCCGTCGGCCTATCTGCACGTTTAACACTTTTTATCTTCATCGTGAATGAAATTATCACTTAGTTATAACAACGATGCATTGCTTCGTGTCTGTGGCAGACAGCCACACCATTTTAAGCCTTCACTTATACACTACTATGTACACAATTTTTTTTACAGTTTATAATCAAATAAATTGTCTCACTTTGAAGCTTGCTAAGTGAGAGCTTTGATTATCATGTCCATTTCAATTTCTGTTACTTTGTTGGTAACTACCTTAACATTTCGCTTTACATTGTTCCTCGTCTTTCTCTAAGACTAAGTATGCTTTTAGTTCACAGTCACAATACATTAGTTTCTCCGATCTGTTAGCAATTATTATTATTATTATTATTTTAGTCATTTGAATCGTTCTTTTTATTTATTAGATTCATTAAAGTTATCACTGTCATTTCAACCAAAATTCTCTTTTTACTAGATGTGAGGATCAGTCACATTTGATTGCCCTCTCACATGAGAACAGAACACCATTCAAGAAAATTTCAAATTCCTTATCGCGATCTCGGTTTGTGTCTCGGATTGACTTTAAAAGGAAAAATAAAGACATTTCAAAACTACCTTTTCACGATTTCGTTCACGCGCTTCCTTTTGAAAATCGTATGCCAAACCAGCCTTCCACGTCAACCGCATTTCTCAATCTGTGACGTCAAGTCTACGGGACGGGTTTAGGCGGGTTAGGATATTTACACAAATTCAGAAGAAAGATATAGATATAATAGTACATAGAAGAAGAAATCTAGCAAACAACTCCTTGTTCCTTATGACTTAGAAATTAATTTTCCTTTGCGCCGTACGTCTGCGTACATGCTCCAATTACAAACTAGCTACTTTGTTTTGCTGGCGGTTTCATTGTCATTTTATTCTCGCCTTGACGCCTGCTTGCACTACACTGCATTGGCCTCTATATATGACCTTAAGTCACAATTGCTTTGTCCTTGCCACTTACGCTCTTATACTTGGTATTTATTTCACTTATGGCTTTGAATGTATCTGTCCTGCGTATTGCAATTACAATTAATGCTACTTTGTTTATCTAGCTGAAGGATAGCGCTTTCGTGGTCATGTTGGTACTTACAAGTAACTCACATGCTTCGTAAACATTACGTTATTTTAATGCAGAGATGAACCTGTTCCAGATTTCTATGTACATTGGAACTTAATCCAGGCGAACGGTCTACCCGACGGGAGGCCCTAGCCATACGACATTTCCATTTAGACATAGCTGACTTAGAAACTAGTTACTTGTTTTCCCTTTTAGTGGGATCAGGAACCAATAATTGTCAAGCGACCCTTGTCCTTGACGAAAATAAATTTCGTTTCTGGATCATTGCTCCTTGAACTTAAAAAAAAATTCTTACATACTATGTTTTATTTTCACTTCTTTAGCATTTCATATCGCAGAAGCCGGCTTGTTAGGCACATCCTTCGCTTTATATTTCATTTCTCTCTCTTAAATATTATCTCCTTAAAACTAAATCTTAAAACTAGAGTTCTTGGAGTTGATCACTTTCTTTGTTAAACAAGATTTTTTTTTATCAGCTTGTCTGTACTTAAATTATGGCTCAAGATAACATACTTTAAATTGTCTGCTGTATAGCAAGATAGACTCACTGTCGTGTAATATATTCTAAGCATTTTTTTTAACGAAGTCAAATCAGTTGTCACTTAGTCACTAGCGGCTAACCTTCTCTTGTCATTATAAAGCTTCCCTTTTGACTTATTCTGTAGCATGATATTTTTTAAGATCAGAGTGATGGTATAACCCTTTTATTTTTCCATTTGCGGGATCAGAAATCAGATAACAACCTGTATGCGGTATACGAAGGATCTCGTAAGGTCCCTCAAAAAGACTTTGCAATTTTCGATTTTTGTGTAAGAGCAACGATGGTTTAAAGTGTGTTTTTAGCAAGACCTTTTCGCCTACTTCATAAGTTAACATCTTATTAATATGTTTGTCATACGCCTTCTTGGGAAATTGGCTTGGGTGGTCAACGTTGTTAGAGCTTGTCTTATTCTGGCGTCTAAACTAGCACTTGCGTTGTTACACTTAGGAATTGAATTGACCCATTCATTTTTCTCTTGGTCAGAAGACATCAACTCACTCGGAGTGAAACCAGTAGACAGGTGTGGTAGATTATTCACAATTTCCTCGAAAGGTGCCACAAAGTCAACCCAGCGAGTCTGCTGATTTGGTATATAAGTACGAATAAAACGATTAAACTCCTTGAACACCCGCTCAGTCGGGTTCGACTGCGGTCTAAACTTGGAGATAAGGATTTGCCTAATTTGATGACTAGCAAGGAAAAGTTTCCATCTTTTGCAGACAAAGTTAGACCCATTGTCTGAGAGAATTGATTCAGGTTTTCCGAATCTAGGAAAGTAGTCACGTTCTAAGCGATTGATGATTAGTTGAGTATTTGCAGATCTCATAGCGTACAATTCTCAAATGTTTGGTAAATAGATCAATGACAGCTACAAGGTACCTTAGTCCTCCACGACCTCGTGGGAGGGGTCCTGCCAAATCTATGCCTAGGGTTTGTCTAGGTTTCTCTGTGATAATAGGATTCAAAGGCAGTATATTCGAAAGATTAAAAGGTTTTGCCTTTTGACAAATGATACAGTGTTTCAAGAGCTTGTGAATTCTGCTATGAAGGTTAGGGATGTAGCAGTACTTTGCTATTTTACACTTACACTTTTCTGGACCAAAGTGTCCCCACGAAATATGTGTATACCAGAGTAAGTGTTCTACATATTCCTGCGGAATGCATACTAGCCAATTTTCTGATGACAGTGATGTTCGATGGAAAAGAACTTGATTATGCAATTTGTAATATTTGCACATGCGATGGGTAGGATTAGTTTCGAGGATCTGTTTCACACCTCTCCATTTTGGATCAGTTTCCTGCAATTGGACAATCTGGTCACAAAGATCAAGAAAATATTTCCGATGTATTGGATCCTTCATCAATAGAATTCTGTAATTTGACATTTGTTCCAAAAGTTCAGTACTGTCTGAAGAGCCTTCAGGCATGCGAGATAGAGCATCCGCAATAATGTTATCTTTGCCTTTTATGTAGATTATTTCGAAGTCATATTCCTGTAAGAAAAGACACCACCTCGTTAAGCGAGGATGTAGGAGTTTACACGTCAGAAGAAAACTAAGAGCCTGATGATCAGAATAGACTTTGATTTTCTTGCCATTAATGTAGTAGTTGAATCTCTTGAAAGCCCAAACTACTGCAAGAGCTTCCAACTCAGTAACAGAATAGGATCGTTCAGTTTCTGTAAGAACCCTACTAGCAAAACTAATTACTCTGATGTCTGGTTTTCCATTGGTTTCATGGATCTGCAAGAGACATGCACCTAATCCCTGAAAACTTGCGTCAGATGACACACAAAATTCCTTATCCATATCTGGATGATAAAGAATGTTGCTATTTAACAAAGCTTCTTTGATATCGAGGAATGCCTTTTGACAGTCGTCAGTCCAATTCCACTGAGTATTTTTCTTTAACAATTTCAATAAATCAGGGTTGTTCATTACTTGCTTTGGTGTGTGTGTGTGTGTGTGTGTGTGTGTGTGTGTGTGTGTGTGCGTACGTGCGTGTGTGGAGACTAATATTGTTACACTTAACTCAAAGATTGCGTTTTTACGTCTGTTGTAAGTAGGCTGTTTATGTTTTCTTATTGGTAACGCCACGTAGCGCTCTGTATGAAAATCACTGGCTGTGCTGTGTGCAGTCTGTGGTTAGTTTGCATTGTTGTCTGCCATTGTAGTGTTGGGCAGCGTCAGATGGATGTGAACAGCGTGTAGCGTTGCGCAGTTAGAGGTGAGCCGCCAGCAGTGGTGGATGTGAGGAGAGAGATGGCGGAGCTTTGAAATTACATATATTATGACTTGTGATGACATTAAGGTAAATACATTGTTTGTTCTCCATTAAAATCTTTCATTTGCTAACTATCCCTATCAGTAGTTAGTGCCTTCCGTAGTTTGAATCTTTTATTTAGCTGGCAGTAGTGGCGCTCGCTGTATTGCAGTAGTTCGAGTAAGGAAGATTTTTGGTGAGGTAAGTGATTTGTGAAACGTATAGGTTAATGTTAGTAAGGGCCATTCTTTTGTAGGGATTTTTGAAAGTCAGATTGCGTTGCGCTAAAAATATTGTGTCAGTTTAAGCACAGTCTCGTATACAATTCTTCTAAGGGGGACGTTACATATGTCGACCCTTAGCCGAGGATACCTCACTGGAATCTTCTGATTTTTACTTGTAGTTTGTGTAATTAGTGTAGATTTTGTTTATTGCTAGTGCATAATTGTATTGAGAATCTCCTTTGTAGTTGCAGTGTTTCATTGTTGTACAGTAAAACAGTTGTGGCATGCATGTAGATTTGCACCAAGTATTTCGCAGCTGCGCTTGCAATTAACTACATATTATTTTCAGTGCTATGTTAATGTATTCCCCTATCTTTGCTCTTCAAATTGTGTTTTTCTGTGTTGTTGTGTGAAACATTGTGACAATAATGGCGTGTGAAAAACGTAATACTAGGCTCCAAAGTAAACTGAGAAATGACAGTGAAGACGAAAGTAGTGTGTTAGCGCCATCATGTAATGAATTAACTAATGTTCAGCGTAGTAATTTGGTAACTGTGCATAGGGAAATGGAGCGGGCGGCAAACAATGGCGTAGGCAGTGAAACAATTAGTGAACAGGGAAGCATTATCGATCGATCGCTCGGCAACAGCTCGCCTCAGGAATCCGAAATGATAGGACACAATTTTGCAAATACTGTAGATTCAGGTTTTGCGTCCTCACCGTTTTCTCAAATGAGTCAAGACACATTTTCTGCTTGTCAAAATGTGAATGTTGCCGGTGAAAATGCACTGCCAAAAATCATAGAGAAACAGATTCCAGACACTAATACATTATTATTGCAATTAATGCAACAAATGGAACAAAATCAGAGACAAGTGGGACAAAGGCTTCAAAAGTTAGACACAATGGAACAACACCAGAGACAAACACAGCAACAGTTAGACACAATGGAACAACACCAGAGACAAATACAGCAACAGTTAGACGCAATGGAACAAAAACTTCACATCACGCTTGAACAAACATGTGAAGATTTAACTACTGAGCTACATAACATTGAATCGAAATGTCAAAAAGTCTGTAATGACGTAAAAACACAAATTGGTGAGCATTTTCAACCTATTTTTTCGCGGCATGAAAATGCATTACAGAATCACGAAGCAGCCATAAAAGAACTGCAAACCATTGTTCATGAAAATCATGAGACCTTGTGGGCTAAAATTGACTCAGTTGCATCTACCGATTCGGTTACGCAACTTGCAAAAACTCAGGAAAACTTAAAGGACACAGTAGATTCGATTTCAACTCAAATGGACACTCTGAAACTTGGTTCAGAAAAATACACTGAGGAAATGTGTTCACTATCGGAGAAAGTAGCCGAACTTTCGGATCAGGTCACTAACTTATCTACAAAGGTAGATGATGATCTGAATGATACAAGACCCGTAGCCTTCACTGACACAGAAGAGTATGAACAAATTAGAAAATTCAGACAAAATCAAAATCAAATCAATACACAGTACAAAAGAGAAATCCGGGAAGTACAAGATCAATTGACGCAGGTAATACAAGAATTACATATTTCAGAGGACACTCGTGCTCCAGTACGGGAAGAGGGACATAGAAATATGGAACAACCACAAAATAATAACACAGGACACTTCGGAAATTATGAAAGAAATTGGCAAGGCGCATTGGATTTTGAGATGGAACCGCTGAAACTAAGTAACAATGAGCGATGTGCGACTCGCCGACACGATGATTTCGACTATAAGCTGTTCATTACTACACATAAATTCAAAACATTTAAGAATTCTGGCAACGACATTCATCCACAAGCATGGCTTCATCAATTTTCTCATTGTTTTCCTCCCAACTGGTCATTGGAGCACAGGTTAGAATTTATGTGTGGCTACTTGGAGAATGAACCAGCTGTAAGAATGCGATTGGTCATTCACGATTGTCACAGTGAAGGAGAATTTTATCATGCCTTCCTCTCAGCATATTGGTCTCAAGCTACGCAAGACCGAGTAAAGCACAGCATCATAATGATGAAACATTTCGAACAATCTGAATTTTCCAGTCTTGTGAAATATTTTGAAGACATGTTGCACAAGAATCAGTACCTGTCAAACCCATACAGCCCCTCAGAACTCATCAGCATTTGCTTAATCAAACTGCCTGAACATTTGAGACATATTGTTTTAGCAAGACGTTGCAAAGACGACATTGAAGCTTTTCAGGGACTGTTACAAGAACTGGAAATTGACGCTGACAATTGCGGAACGCGAAAACAGGAGTACAACAATTACAGGTCACATCCATCGCAAATCCGCAATGACAGAAATAATAACTGGACGCGACAAGGCTATTCTCACAACGTAAATCGTGACCAAAAGAGACACCACCCGTATGACAAGCACTGGCAGAGTAATAGTTACAGAGAGAGATCGCATTTCTGTAGTAATGAATATGACAGAGACACTCATAGAAACAGACAATTTGGCAACCAGAACAATTATTATAACGGGAGACAGAATAACTTTAGACGCAACGGTCCAGTGCGCAGTTACGACTCAGGGAGAAATTCTCCACCACGTGACCGACAGGAAAGAAACTATGGAATCTACCGACATGACGACAGACGATATGATCGTAACGACAGACCTGAACTGCATCAGAACTGGCGGGATTTAAACAGAGCAGAGCCCTCTCGGCAAGGCGAATTTGTAGAAGTTAGGTCTCCTAATCCCAATAACGACGCGCGCCAACAAAGGAACAGACAATGACTCGCACCGCAGGCAGCTGCGTGCGCCGGCTGGCTCAGGGAAAAATAGCATACACGCTAACCTTAAAAAAAATTTTAGCATTCCTTACCGACGTATATAACATGATAATTGCTTTGAAGTCGAAACTCTGCGTACTATAAAGGGTAAAAGATTACACCACATTTCACGTGTAAAACCGTTTATTGAAAGATAATCTGCTTTTTAACTTTGTCTTTGCCATATAACTTCTCACTTTACATTGCTAGTATGCTTTGTCAGACTTAGAATCTGTTAACATGCAACAATGTTGGAAGTTAAATATCAAATCAAGAACCAAGAGAACGCACTTAAACAGAAATTACGAATGCATTGTTATTGTGAACAGACGACACAGTGTTACTGTGTGTGTGTACATTCTTGCTTGTTAGTTCCACGATTACGTAACGACTATCAGGTTTACATACTTAGGACATATACTGGTACTGCTAATGAGATTTTAATGCAACATTTTGGTTTACTTGAAAATACATTCTGAATTAAAGTACTTTCTGAGAGATACCAGATGACACAGTGGTTAGTTTATGTGACAGCTACACGATTATATCACGACGTTACTAATGAGTGACAATTTACAATGTTGCTTTTGCAGTGTTTCTGTTTTATGTCTGCACACTTTTATGTATTATTCTGGAAAGTAAAACATGTTTTAGTAGTAACTTTTGTGGTATAGCTACAACGAGACAGCCTTTTCCGTAGCACAACAATACGTTACAGCACAGTAATTTCTTCATCAGAACAATAAGCGTAATAACTAAGATATCTATGTGCAAAGCATTTCACTTTTGTTTATCATGAGGTAAGTACATTGACTTCTGCAGAACTTAGCTTTTGGAGGAAAATAACTACGACACTTCCACAGAGATTATCTTACAGCAAGACGCACATTTAGCGCTACAGGACACGCATTTGAGTGATTAATTTTGTACTTAAGTCATTTATTTTTAAAGATATTTGAAGTACAATGATACAAAGGTTTTCCGTAATACATTTCATTCCATTCTTGTAATCTGTAACACCTGAGGTTATAATTACATTAATCCTCAGGGGGGTTCACGCTTACTTCGTGTACCATGTGTGTGGCAAGCACAAGGAACCCTAGCTAATATGGTATTTGCTTATACAACTTTACACATCAGTAGCATATTTCTTTAATACATAAATTACACAGCTATCTGATAATTTAACTGAGAGCTAAACATTTTTTTTACTACATCAGTGACAGATGTTTACGTAATTACACCGTTGTATAACCTCACACTTACGAAATTGTATTTTGTCTGTACTTTGTGAACTATTCATATTTTTTTGGTACCATTGTGATACTATGAGAGCTTTGAATGATGTATTTGGTAAGGGAGAATGATTTTAAAGTACGTTTGAGGTAGATGACACTTTTGACATGAGCAGAGAATTTTTTTAGGTTTTGAAATTATTGGAGGAAGCTACGACGATTTTGAGATTTGACTGAGGTGTTATGATGTTATTTTTACGACGACGATGTGTATTATGCTGTTGAGGTATGGTTATGGTCAATAAGCCGATGTTATATGAGGAATTTGATTATGCTACATATTTATAATGATGAAATATTGAAGAATGTCGACGAATATGTATATGTGTAACAAGGTAAGGAATAAGGAGTAGTGGTTAGGCACTCTGATTTGTGAAAAAGGTTGTTGGGAACCAAGAATCGTACTTGTAAGAGTTATGAAATGCGTGTAAATGCATGAGTGTATCACAATGCCGACGAAAACGTTTTGGACACTGTTATATTCATAAGATTTTGTTTCTACACATTTGCAATGCAAATTCTCGACCCGTGAAATTTTGTATATGAGACTGTCACTGTAGCGGAAACTGCTGTCGTAAATATTTCCGTAAGAAAGTTAAGTGACCACCTGCACGTAATGCGTCGTGGGCACCCAGCTGTGTCAGATGCCGGGAGAACAAGTCATTAGTAACTGCCTCGTCAGAAGCACAGGTAGAAAAAAAGAAAGTGGAGGCCATTGTCCTCGCTATTGTCATTTCCTTGTTGAAAGCATACTGTGGAGCTCGTAATTTATGATATTTACTAAAATGCCTAATGAAACGATTTGAAAAATTTTACATCTATTGTCTTTGTAGTTGAGAGATTGCTCATTTTGTTTAATATCTGGTTTCCAGCTGTATTGCAGCATTAGTTTTATAAATTAAACTTAGATGCATTTGCTAATGTGAACAGATCTATGTCAACAGATCTATTAAATAATTATTTTATGATCCACATTCTTCGAAAAAGGAGCTTTTGGAATGGAAAGAACAAGAAGAAGGGACTGATAACAGTAACTTCGTATATAATTTTCTTTTCAAGTACTTGGTAATTTTTTGTAGAATTAGTTTTTGTGGTGCACCACTTTAATTATATAGACATTAAGATGTGAATAGACATTTCCCTTTTCTGCATTGTTGTTTTTACTGTAATATTTTTTCTGCTTGAGCTATGTCATGTTTAGGTATAAGTTACTGCTGTTTGCCAGGCATAGTGTTACTGAATTTGACTTTGTGTTACTTTTCTAAGCTAGTTTTACTACTGTTTTATTTTTCTTGTTTGCTGCACAGTGCCTTATATTAGTTGAAGTACTGCAATTGCTTTGCCTGTTTAAAATTTTTGTCATTGATGTTTGTGTTAACTGTTTTATGCTGCTGCATTGCCTCGTCCCTTAGTTTAGCATCTGAGCTCAGTAGATTTAAGTTAGCTTAAGAGGGGTAGACTATATAAGAGAATAAGTTGCGATGAATTTGAAGAAATGCACTGAGAAGTTATACGAGAAAAATACAGAAAGCATGCTTGGATAGGATTTTTTTGGTGGAAGCAAAGGTTGAAATAAGACGAACGATCTATGGAATGAAGTTTTGGGTTGGACTGCAGTACCAAATGTTACACTGAAAACGAACCCTGTCCTTTCCTTTTGTGTTATCCCACTATGTGTTTGTGTACCCTTGTGTATTTGTTTTCTTCCTGTCTCTGTGTAGTTTCATAGAATTATTTCTTCTTTTAATACTAAGCTACATTCACTATGATGAGGAATACTGTTCTCCTCAAATATAATTGGCATTAATAATATGTTATTTACCTTGTAAATATGCTTAGACATTATTTATTCTGTTTTGTTTTAATGCGCTTGTGGGAAGTTGATGTTTCAAAAGTTATTCTGATCTTTTATGTATGAACTTGTTATAATTCCTGTAACACTGATGTATATGTTATTTCGATTCTTTTGTAAAGCTTTTACTACAAATGTTATCTGTATTGTTATGTTCTTTAGTGATGTATTTTGTACCTTTGTAATTGTATTCTCATGTTATAATATTGTAATTGACACCAGTTCATCAAATTAAGTTACTTGTAGGCATTCATTTCACAGCACACATTTCTGTTGGTCATAGTAATGCACAATATGTGAGAAGTTGGGACTGTTAGTGTTTGCACGTGTGTTAATAATTCAGCAAGGGACTGGATAACAGCATTGCTGGTTCTAAGGACAATTCCAAAAACTTTGTGAGTGCACAAGTGGTGGTTATGGACTCGCTATATTATCCGCAAGACTCTTCAATGGTGATTGTGCACCTGCACAGTCACAACAGATGGCTGCTGGCCATCTCTACAAGGACTACAGTGGGTCTGCATCTCTGATGACCCACCAATACCATTATTTCTACAAGGACTACAGTGGGTCTGCACCTCTGGTGGCCCACCAATACCACAATCTCTACCAGGACTACAGTGGGCCTGTCAACAATTTCTACAAGGACTGCAGTGGGTCTGCATCTCTGATGACCCACCAATACCATACTCTCTACCAGGACTCCAGTGGTTCTGCTCTGTGATGACCTACCTACCAATCTTCTTCAAAACGTCGAATGACTCTGCTGTGGGTTTGCTTTGTTGTGGCCCATTACCTGTCAGCATGTCAAGAGTCATCACTGTCTTTCAGTTGGAAGGACAACACTACTTCTTCAAGACTGCATGAAAACCCACTACTTCCGTGTGCATTGTCTTTTACTGCTCAGACTTTGAGAAAAACACTGCAATTTTACTGTAATGAACAATCTGGACTGTCTTTATGGACTGTGAGAAAATTTTAGCTTTTGACCAACATTTTATCAATAAGTGTGTGCATTTGATGTCTTTGTTATTGTAATTATGAAAAATTTTATCAAATCATTATTGGCCGCTGCCCAAAGCAATTTGTAAATTTTTTTGTGGGGAGCATCTACATCTACATCTACATTTATACTCCGCAAGCCACCCAACGGTGTGTGGCGGAGGGCACTTTACGTGCCACTGTCATTAGCTCCCTTTCCTGTTCCAGTCGCGTATGGTTCGCGGGAAGAACGACTGTCTGAAAGCCTCTGTGCGCGCTCTAATCTCTCTAATTTTACATTCGTGATCTCCTCGGGAGGTATAAGTAGGGGGAAGCAATATATTCGATACCTCATCCAGAAACGCACCCTCTCGAAACCTGGCGAGCAAGCTACACCGCGATGCAGAGCGCCTCTCTTGCAGAGTCTGCCACTTGAGTTTGTTAAACATCTCCGTAACGCTATCACGGTTACCAAATAACCCTGTGACGAAACGCGCCGCTCTTCTTTGGATCTTCTCTATCTCCTCCGTCAACCCGATCTGGTACGGATCCCACACTGATGAGCAATACTCAAGTATAGGTCGAACGAGTGTTTTGTAAGCCACCTCCTTTGTTGATGGACTACATTTTCTAAGGACTCTCCCTTTGAATCTCAACCTGGTACCCGCCTTACCAACAATTAATTTTATATGATCATTCCACTTCAAATCGTTCCGCACGCATACTCCCAGATATTTTACAGAAGTAACTGCTACCAGTGTTTGTTCCGCTATCATATAATCATACAATAAAGGATCCTTCTTTCTATGTATTCCCAATACATTCGCAATACATTACCCCCATAGCATGGGGGCTATGTAAGTAGGCTGTTTATGTTTTCTTATTGGTAACGCCACGTAGCGCTCTGTATGAAAATCACTGGCTGTGCCGTGTGCAGTCTGTGGTTAGTTTGCATTGTTGTCTGCCATTGTAGTGTTGGGCAGCGGCAGCTGGATGTGAACAGCGTGTAGCGTTGCGCAGTTAGAGGTGAGCCGCCAGCAGTGGTGGATGTGAGGAGAGAGATGGCGGAGTTTTGAAATTACATATATTATGACTTGTGATGATATTAAGGTAAATACATTGTTTGTTCTCCATTAAAATCTTTCATTTGCTAACTATCCCTATCAGTAGTTAGTGCCTTCCATAGTTTGAATCTTTTATTTAGCTGGCAGTAGTGGCGCTCGCTGTATTGCAGTGGTTCGAGTAAGGAAGATTTTTGGTGAGGTAAGTGATTTGTGAAACGTATAGGTTAATGTTAGTCAGGGCCATTCTTTTGTAGGGATTTTTGAAAGTCAGATTGCGTTGCGCTAAAAATATTGTGTCAGTTTAAGCACAGTCTCGTATACAATTCTTCTAAGGGGGACGTTACACTGTGAAGCATTTTTGCAGACTATTTCGACATGAAAAGTCCATTCTGACGCTTCATAGGCATCTCCAAGCAATTTATAAGGGAAAGATATTTACTTTTAGGAAAATAATATTTTGATACTCGATATAAACATCGTATTTTTGTGCTGCTAACGTATTTTTGTAAATTTTTAAACTTAAAAAAGAAGTTGTGACATGTGGTAAGCGTTATAGCAGAATTTAGATGTGGAAAGTTGAGGCTCCATTGTGGTACAGAAATTGTAGTTTGCTCTTTCGTTAGTGCTGCTCAGCCTTCAAGTTCACGGTACCTGCTATAACACTGTGTGTTTGTGTGTGTGGATACATGGCTCATGAATTTTGGATGATTAAATACTACAAGATACACCATTAATTCAATTCTTCGAAAAAAATGCTTTTCAGCATGGTGTAAAAATTAAAATCGTTGAAGTACTTTTGAGCACAGCCAAGATGGCTGCTTTGGGGATTACAATGTGATTTTATATTAATGACTTCTAAAATTCTATCCTGTGGCTGAGTGTTTCATTTCCATGCTACACTGATAACAGCTAGAGATGTAAGAAGAAGAGGGAGGGCGAGAGGGCAGGGGTACAAACCTGAATTTAGTTGTTTTTCATATTTTAAGGTTCCCACCTCCATCACCATCAAGCATTTCTAAATTTCTCACTGCTGATATCTTGTATTTTTTTTTTCTTTTACCCTGTAATCACCTTCTTGACTTTCTCAGCGACTACAGCGCATATTAGCGGCGGAAACTTGATCTGTGGCAGGGAGTGGACATACATATGCTTTCTCCCATCTCCGGCAAAATCGCCAAGTCTGTGCCCTATAGGACACGTGTGAGGTATCGGCTCGATCGTTAACTCTGTCGCAGTATTTGATAAGAAGTACCAGTTATAACAGTTGTGAGTCATCTTACGTCAGGTGAGGATTCAACGGCCTTGTGACATCCTTTTCATCATAATTAGTTTATGCATACGGTGTAGAGGGAGCATGAAGCCTTTCTGGTAATGAGATGGTACTGTAAGCTGCTCGTAAGTTTAACTCGATTTTGTAATCAATGGAATGACACCACATACCCTCTCAACCCATGATCTTCATTTCGTTTTTTCCTCCATTTCTGGGTGCTTCAGACAGTGTAAATGATGAGATTTTTATTTGAGATAAAAAATACCTGATTATGCCCAAAATACAGGAGGGTATAAAATGTAAACTGGAAATAGGAAGAAATGAGTTTCTGAAAAAGATGAATTTGTTAACATCTAACATAAATATAATTACTAGGAAGTTTCTTCCGAAGGTATTCGTCTATAGTGTAGCTATGTACTGCGGTGGAACGTCGACGGTAAGTAGGTCAGCAGAGACGACAGTAGAAAGTTTTGTCAGTGTGGTGCTATCGGAAAAAGCTTTGGAACATTGTCCGTGGAAAATGCAGTGATCGACGGAAACATAATAAAATTATTTCAATAAAATCAGTCTCGATTGCATGAAGATTATTTATTTCATTCCGTATCGATAAAACTAGAGTAAAATTACTTCAGTAGAAACAGTATTGGTCACATACAAGTTACTAGCTTAGTGCACCTTTCCTTACTCGTGTAGACTGAATGTATGGCCTGCCCTTGTTCTGTTCCCCTTTAATCGAATTTGTGTATTACGAACATTGCTCGAATGTAAATCTAAGTGCTATAAATATAGCTAGTGATCCTGTACATGACTGCCAGTCTTTGAATAATTAAAGTGTCAGAATCAATGTAATTTAATACTGCGAGTTAAGAAAAGAAAGGGACAAATCGGATAAATGATTCTACAGTTATTAGCTTCAGTCTTACACTGGTGCTGAATTCTCTCATCTCGATCTGATCGCATTTAATTTGTACTATTGTCATCAGTACTGATTAATTAGCGTGGTAATTACAAGAATAATAATTTTATGAACATTTATTAGGTCTGCTGAAAAGAGAGGTCGGTTACGTGAAAACATTCGGCTTGTCTGCCTGGATAACTTACACCTCGGAAATTTGGTTCACGTAGATTAGACTCCTTATGCTACTTTGACACGAATATCGTGATCATGTCGCTATCCAGTATAACTGATTATTTTTTGCAGGAGATTAATGGTACAGAAGTATGCGTTATCTCTTTTAATCAGTGCAGGTAAAATTAATATGTCTGCATCAGCAGCAGCTCGTATGAAAAGAGAGAGAGAGAGAGAGAGAGAGAGTGTGTGTGTGTGTGTGTGTGTGTGTGTGTGTGTGTGTGTGTGTGTGTGTCAGGGAGGGGGGGTGGTAATTGGATGGTGTTTGGTTTTGTTGGTAGATGATTCCACTGTGAAATTCAATAGTTTATTTGATTTCTGAGTAGTCATACTTTCCGTAAACAATCAAGAGAAACTAGATGATATGGAGAACTATTTTTATTGTTAGTATATTTATTCCGAATGATTGGGTTCACATTCCCTAAATTATATTACACGTACTTCTCGTCCCTTACCCAATCAAACCAACCATTATGGTGCTGTCTGAACGATGCTGTATCATACATTTGCGATAGGTTTGAAAAATTAATTAAAGCATTTTCATTTAGTACAAGTGACTTTTTGCCTTTGTACACGCAGTAAGGATATGTTATTATATAATTCCGCAGTATGGGTTTAATACCTGCTTTCCATACCTCCATGTGCTTAGTGACACATTTCAAAATCAGCGGAAGTTTTGAATATAAATTGCAAGGTTTTCGGATAGTGAATTGATATTGCTTCACCGATTTCCGTTTATCGGAGTCTGGCATCAGCAAGAACCTGACAGAGGTCATCTGTAAATAATTTCTCAGCCATTGACAACTCATAAAATATTCAGTAGCAGCACATTTTCATAAACGAGCTATAGTACGAATCTCTACAAATGTCTTTACAAAAAGTAATAATAAACTTTTAGGTGATACCTCCATGAAAACGGATGTGGGAAACTTCATTCATTACTAGGTAGGAGATTCATTTATGTGTAAAACAGTGACGAATAACATCATGAAGCGCAAAATTAACAGAATGAAATAATCAAACACTGGTGAGAAATAATTTAGAAAATAACCGTTTATTCCGCCAATTATCATTTTTCCAGCTGCAGAGATCGAAAATCAAACTAGTCGAAGTTGAGCGACGAAAATTTCTGTTCTTCATCTTCGGCGTTTCACCCTAGAAGTTACTGGTTTTCGACGTCCAGAGTCTCACTCCAATTCAGTCTTCTGGTCCTAGATTTCTGTATGCCAATGCTTTTTGCATGTATTTTTCCCACCTTGGAATTTGTCTTCCTATCCTTCTTCTTCAGCGCGGTTTCCAGTCCAAAATCTTACTTCACCAACTAAGGATTTTGTTGTGTATCTGCTCATACCACCGAAGCACCCCATGCTCTGAAGCTTTTGATAGGAGCACGTTATTCCGATCATCCGAACTGTAGACGCCATCTCTTATAGTCAATTTCCTCTCATCTATTTTTCTCCCAAATTTTACTTTTTTGAGGCCTCATCTCGGCTCCATATAGAACTATCCTGACAACCACACTGTGAAATTTTTCCTTACTAGTGTTCGGCAGAATATAATTGCAATATATCATCCGATGGAAAGCTTAGTAGCTCTCTACCCATTGCAGTTCCGGAACTATATGCTTTTCAGGTATACCGGAGCTCTGTATTACCGTTGCCAAATATTTGTCGCTTCTGTACGATTTTATTTCTCCTTCCAAACGAAAACGTTTCAGTTCCTACTGAGGCGGTATCCCCGGCGACCCTGGGGCCGCACCTTCACTTTGTCGCCCAGCCTTTCCGCCCAGCAACGGCGGCAGCCGCGTCTGCGGCGAGCTGCAGGCGGCGCCTCCTCTCCACTGGAAGCTCCACCGTCTGGGGCGGAGGGCACCACGGCGACCGTCCAGGTAGTGGTCGCATCCCTCACCTGCACACAAAGCAAAGGCTCACATTAAAGTACTTACAGCTTCACTGTTCCTGAACACGAAATTTCATGTAGGCGCGACTTAGAAAGAAGTCTGGAACAAGGGAATTTGGATCAAAATTAACTGTGCATGAGGATACATACTATTACGAGTACAGTCTTCAGATGTTTATAGCTGACGTGTACTTTCCATAGGTCGCATGCATTATCATGCATGTAACTTCACTCTAAGTCAACTACCATTTAATCCCCAATATTAAATAGTGCTGATATCTTTCTGTAATTCCGTGCAGCAATCCAGAGAGTTTTCTCGCATTTGAGAACAGAATCGTCAACGGAAATCTGTAACTTATCAGTTAATCATATTGGGGATATTAATTTTGTGTCCTGGTTTCTTGCTACCCGATGTTGATTTCAGTTTAATTTCTCCTCAGTCACCTACTTAAGAAAGTTCTCTCTGTGTGTTCGTAACGTGCCTTTTGCTTGAAAATGGTGTTACACTGTCTAACACGTTTCTGTAACCTACGAATCGAATGTTACTAGTTTCCTATTTCTACTGCTTTCAAGATGTCGAACGCTAAAACCGCGAGCTCTGTTTCAAACGAGTAGTGTATTTCGCTGGAGCTTCTACGACAAAATGATGAATGTAATTTCGCTCGGTGTCTAACTTCCTACAAACTTTTGTCTCTCAAATTGAATTTATAACATTCTATGGGACACTGTGAGCTAGAACTATTTCGTCATGTAAAGAAATCAGCTTTTATATCAAACTTTAAATACGGAAAATGCAGATAAAAGTAAAAACAGTGAGTTTCAGATATTATTTGTAATAAATAATCTATTGCATTGCAAGTTTCTAAACCACTGCGACGAACCTCGGTACATAGTGTAAGCGATGTTGCACGAGCAGGGCTTTCAATTCAGAATTGTGGAAGTGGAATCCATTTCTGCTCTTCGCGTACTAAAAACAAATTCTCCAGAACAGGTCATACCTTTCCTATACGGCTGTTAAGTGGAAATATTTTGTCCTCTATTTGTTGAGGGAGTCACTGAACGATTTACTCCGTGTCATTAAGTAAAAATTCCAAGAGGTGATAGGTATGCAGGAAAGATGTAATTCAGACACTTGAACTATGAGTTGGAAGAAGTTCTTAATTCGGGTCACAGATCTTATTGTTTGCCCTTTTCTGAGCTAAAAATATTCTTTCTAAGCAGATTCCATTTATCATGACATATGCTATAACTAAATGAAATTGGAAATGAAGTCCCATGCTTCTTGACAGACTGCCGTACTAGGCAAGGTCCTAATGGAGGTAGGTTGCTGTTGCCTTCCTCCGACCGTAATGGGGAGAAATGATGATGATGACGACACAACACCCAGTCACCTCGGGGCAGGTGAAAAACCCTCACCCCGCTGGGAATCGAACTCGGGAACCGAGAACGCTACCGCGAGACAACGAATGACGGACTGAATGAAATTACACAAAGTCAATACACGTTTTAGCTCCACACAGAATAGTCGAAGAAAGGGACATATGCAAGAAAGAAGAAAAAAAATGACAATAGGAATGGGTAGTTTGATAGCAATTCTGTTAGATCTGTGAATAGCGTCCATGGCACTAGAGGGTTAAAATTGTAGAGGTAAGTTGGTTGGTTGCTCTGTTTAGGGGGAGGGAACCAAACAGCGATATCATGGCCCCAACAGTAGAGGAATACAGAGGTTTTTTAAAAAGAGAAATCTTGCTTCCCTAATCATCTGAGCACTTTGTTACATTAAAAATATGTGACAACAAGATTGCCGTGGCACTGACATTGAACTGTAATTCCTTGATTAGCTTTTTAAACTCTTTCTTTTAACGGGATCTATCGGCTCCGTTATCCTATAACGTGGTCGTGACCAAACGAGTCACTCCGAATAAATTTGAGGTAGATAAATGGCTGACTCCACAATATGCGAAATCTTAGAACTGGAATTTGACTACCCTAACTATTCAAGTAGTATTCTCTCTTTTGCCCTCGATGCTAGTCACGATGTTGCCTTACCTCTCCAGTCTCAGGCCCCTCCTGCTGCGAGTCCTGTAGCCCAGGACGCTCCTCAACACTGGCGTCCGCAGCGTCGGCTGACATCAGCGTCTTCTGCGGCTTGCGACCCATCGGAGCAACACCTCCCTCTTGGCCTGGCGCCCAATGAAACTGCAGTTGCACCACGTTGTACTCCTGTGGAAGTTTCGTTTTCGTTGTCACTTTTTCATTCTTTGTTTTATTTTATTTATTTCCAAATACTTAATCATAATCTATAACATCCAGGTTTTACAGTAAAGCCCACTTTAGTATTTTGTAACAAGAGACTCATATAACTATGTTCATCTGTTCCATAAAAGTCTTGGGTTTTTATCGGAACTACGTTGAAGGATTTTCATGACTATCAGGCAGTATTACCTGTCTCGCTGAACTAAATTGTAACCAAAGTTGTAATTAGACTAACGATTGAGGCGTGCTGTTATTAAGTTAAATACGTATCACGTTAAAATTTTATGCTGACAGCATTATACGCCACTGCGGTCAAGAGTATCTAGATACGTAAAAGTAGTTAAAGGTAGTCTTAGCAAACACGAAGGCGTACATCACGCTGATATTAACTTTGGACTCAATATTGATATCACTCTACGGTTATGTTCGATCATCTCCATTTATACGTCGTTGCCAAAGGAGGGAACAGAAACACGAATAAATCATTTACGAATTTTAGCCTATGGTGGACACGGAGGTTAGAGGCATGATGACGTGGGAAGTCACGCCATAAGACGCGCAGTCACTTGTCAATGAAGCAACGGAAACCGTAGTTCTTACGAAAACTGTAACATGGGCTTTCCGAAATCGATCAGTGTTGTCTACAAATGTTTGGTATGTATGGCTGGCCACAAACCTAAATGATTAGAAAAACTGTAATTTAGATTAGCCAGTCTAACGCGCGCCAAGACCATACCCGGGCAGGACACTGTATACCTAGACGATATGCCATTTATCCGGCAACAGTCGGCAAGAAGTAATAGATGTATTGTTGCTTCGCGATTAAGGGCCTGAACAGCAAGGTTATCATTTCCGAGTTCAAAATGTACCTCATCTGGGTTTAACGACCTCGCACAGAAATCTGACTGAAATGTGAAAGTGTGTGGGAAGGGCAAAAACGAACTTAGGATGTACGAGTAAATGCAGATGCCACATATGAGAAATAATTGCATGGGTCAGAGAAATATTCAGGTCGGACCTGTCCGCGGACAGTAGTAAGGGTCGTGCTCGGTTCATCTGTGGCGAGAGGCTGCTCCATCACATCTGACGACCCTCCGAACCAGAGCAGTGGTAAGACGGTCACCCAGTAAAATATCATTAGTGCCTCGTAGAGAAGAGATGCCTAGAGCTATCACTAACTGTTGGCTCGCTTATAGCTTACAGCAACTGCGACAAATTTGGAAAATGCATCACGTTTCACGATAATCTGCAATGTAACATAGTGGCTAGAGACTGTTATATATAGAATATGGATGGCCCTAAGCGTGAATGTTACGTTCTTCATACTCATCGGCTTTGCTCACCTGTGGACTGAACTCTACAGGGTCAGCGTCCTCAACGCAGACTGCGATGACACGAAGATCTTCGCTCTCTGTCTCCCGCCCACAAGGGAGACAGAAAAAGGCGAGAGCTCTGCGGAACATCTGCGAAGATAAAAAATTACATCAACTGTTTTCCTCAATTCATAATCCGTTTTAAGAGAACTGCAGCGGCTCAGATTTGGAGTGCTATGGAATCGGAAAGTTCTGTATCGATTCTGCGAGTGCATTTTAAGAGAACTTCCACGCCTAATTAAGATGCTGCCGAAACATACGGAAAGTAAAAGATTTGATATTACGCCAACTTAAAGTACGAGATCACAAATACCACGTTTTGACCACCAATCAAAGCAACAGCGTTCATTAACAAGACAATTTGAGATGGAAATTAGTACTTCAGGCAGAGTTGCGAGTAGATTGGAAGATCAAAAGATTATCAGGTTATAATTTTATTACATTCCATAATGAGTGTTTGTATACTGTCACTACCTTAGGCACGATGTTCAACTCATTTTCCCTTACTGCTTTGAAGTGGTTTGTCGATTTGATTGAAGTTCCAACAAAGTTTTAGACAGTCTTAGAGGCAAGGAAAAATTTTTTGAACTTGTAGTTTAGGTTGCTCGAATTTCATTCCTCTGAAATGTCCAAACTGACATTCTCCTTCGTCTTCTTTTCCTTGACCTTATCCCATAATCTCAACAGTAGCAGAAAATAGTGTAACTGGAGTATTTATTTATTTAACCTGATCAGATTAGGGCCATCAGGCCCTCTCTTACATCGGACCAGTGTTTCACACATGTAGCATTTAACACATCAGAGTTACATCATGACAATACTTTAAATAAGAAAATTAGATTACTTTAGTGTAATATGAATAAAGAGTAATGACTAAGACCTAATAAAGTAAGTACTGGCAGTATTTTTACAACAGGTGCTATACATACAAATTATGATAAAAGTATTAATAGTAACAGTAAAAAAATCAAATGATAATGATAAACATGAGAAAAATTGGCAATAGTAGTGAAGATTTTGCAGATGTACATTAATATCTTGGTGTGTAAAGTAGATGTTTACTAGTATAGCGAGTTTTGGGGGAGGGAGACTTAAGGAGGGGGAAAAGAGGGAAGTAATGAGGTGAAGTGCATTCGTGTACAAAGGAAAGCATTACTGTTGCTTAAGTAGATACGTCATTAACTGTTTTTTGAAGCTGGGCATGTTTTTAAGTTCTCTAAGTTAACGAGGGAGGTTATTCCAGAGTCGGGTTCCCGCTACTGTAAAGGACTAGGAGAAGGTGACTGAGCGATGCAGTGGAACAGAGAGGATTTTATTATGATGGGAACGTGTGTTTCTGTCATGTTGTTTAGACATAAGCGTTAAGGACGAGGTGAGATATGAGGGACAGTCTACATTTATAAGGCAGTAGATGAGACAGAGTGTATGGAAATCTCTGCGTTTGTCTGCACGCAGTCAGGACAATTCTGTATATGCTGGTGAAATGTGATCAAAAAGTCGAACGTCACAGATATATCGGAGGCAGGCATTCATGACCAGTTCCAGACGTCGCGAGTTTTCCTGAGAGAGGCCTTGTAGGATAATATCACTGTAATCAATGATTGGGAGTATAAGCGTTTGTACTAATTTCTTTTTCAGATCGAAAGGGAAGAGTTTTTTATATTTTTGTAGGACATGAAGGGATGCTGATGCTTTTTTGCACACTGCAGTTACGTGCTCTGTCCAATTTAGATTTTCATCTATTATTACTCCCAAACTCTTTGCTGAGGGAGGGAAGTTAATATTTGTTACATTTAGGATAAGAGATGGTACGGATTCCCGATGTTTTGGGCTAATGAGCTTAGAGTGACCAACAAGTACCGCTTGGGTTTTAGATGGGTTTCGTTTTAGCCCTATGTCCTGTGCCCATTTTGATAGTGCAGCGAGATCAGTATTGAAGTTTTCAATAGCTTTCTTAAGATTGTTTGGTTTCGCACTTAGATACAACTGAAGGTCATCAGCATACATATGATATTTGCAATAAGTCAGAACCGATGACACATCATTGACATACAGAGAGAAGAGTATGGGACCTAGTACTGAGCCTTGGGGAACGAGACGTCATGTATGAGCGAGCGAAACCATTGCACTGCACTTGGTGAGAAATTTAGACCGCTAAGTTTGGCTAGTAAGATGTCGAAGTCGACAGTATCAAATGCTTTGCTGAAATCTAAGAAGCAAATGATAGTCGCTTCTTGTCTGTCCATGGCAAGTTTCAGGTCATCTGCCACCTTTATCAGTGCGGATGTTATGGTTCGATGTTTACGGAAATCTGATTGGTATTCGTCTAGTAGGTTGTTAGTAGTTAGGTAGTTGGTGAGCTGGTTATGGACTATATGTTCTAAGGCCTTTGATAGTGCAGGAAGAAGGCAGATGGGGCGGTAGTCAGAGGGTGCTGTGGCGATGTCCTCTTTAGGCAGTGGCTTAATTTGTCCCAGTTTCCAGGCCTCAGGGAAAACACTTGTGATTAATGAATCGTTGAAAATGTATGTTATTGAGGGCAGTAGTTGATCAATAATAAGTTTTACCATCTGGATAGTGATGCCATCATGCCCAGTAGATGCTGATCTAATCTGCATTATGGCTTTCTTGACAGTATTGCAAGTGACGTGCCGTAGATAGAATTTTTCTTTGCTACAGTCGTTCATCCCTATGAAGTAATCAATGATTCTCTGTTTTTTTTTTCTTTTTTTGCGGCCCAATTGTGGTTGCAGTTAATGTGAAGAATCGGTTTAATTCTTCAGCTGGGACCATGGGATTTTCTGCAACTTTTATTTTGCCTAAACCGAGACTACGGAGATTTTTCCACAGGATATCTGGTCTACATCTATTGTCAGCTAATGTACGGGCATGCCTGAGCTTAGCGTTTCTCACCGCTTGACTGACTTCGTTTCGCTTCTGCTTGTATACAATGTGATTTTCAGGTGTAGGGTGTATCTTGTATGCCCGATGTGCAGCGTCTCTGAGATTCATGAGCTGTTTTAGTTCATCAGTCAGCCAAGGTGCAGGTTTCCTTTTTACTTTTCTGGTCTTTATTGGATTCGTTTTGAGTAGGAAAGTAGGGCAGAGACTGAGTTGATATGAACAGTTCTGACAGAGTTCTTCTCTACAGAATCGACAGAACCCACAGGAAACCAACACCGACAACAATAGTTCTGGTAGACATGCAGACGTCACAAGTAGATGAAGAAAGAGGGAAAGATATTGACCGGGTAATTCAGTACGTAAAAGGAGATGAAAATGTAGTAGTCATGGTGAATTGTAATGCGGTTATAGGGCATGGAGAAGAAGAAAGGGTTATGGGAGAAAATGGGCTTGGTATTAGGAATGAGAGAGGAGAAAGACTAATTGAGTTCCGCAATAAATTTCAGATGGCAGTAGCTAATACTCTGTTCCAGAATCACAAGAGGCGAAGTACACTTCGAAAAGGACGGGAGATGAGGAAGATTTTAGTTAGACTACGTCATGATCAGACAGAAATTTCGAAGTGAGATATTGGATTGTAAGGCTAGCCAGAGGCACGTATACACTCAGATCACAGTTTAGTAATGATGAAGAGTAGGCTGAAGTTTAAGAGACTGCGGAAGAATCAATGGGCATAGAAGTGGGATAAGGAAGTACTAAAAAATGAAGAAGTACACTTGAAGATCTCTGAGGCTATAGATACTGCGTTAATGAATATCTCAGCTGGCAGATCAGTTGAAGAGAAATAGACATCTCTAAGGGGCAGTCACAGAAATTGGACAGAAAACCGTAGTACAAAGATGATCGGCGAAAAAAGGGAGTACAAAAATGTTGAGAGAAATTCAGGACTACAGAAACACAAGTCACTTAGGAATGGGATAAACAGGAAACACGGGGAAGCTACGGGAGGTGACTTCATGAAAAATGTGAAGAAATAGGAAAAAGAAATGACTGTCGGAAGGACCAACTAAGCATACAGAAAAGTCAAAATAACCTAGTGTGAAATTAAAAGCAAGGGCTGTAATAATAAGAATGCAACGAGAAGTCCACTGTTAAGTGCAGAGCAGAAGGCGGATATGTGGAAAGAGAAGTCTACATTGAGGGTTTCTGTGAGGGAGAAGACCTGTCTGATGACGTCATAGGGAAGAGATAGGAGATCCCGTATTAGAATCAGAGCAAAGTAGAGCTCTGGAAGACTTAAAATGAAATAAGGCAGAAGAGAAGAAATGGAAACTTTCCATCTGAATTTCTAAAATGAGTGGAGCAAGTGTGTCAAAGCGACTGTTCAAGTGGGTGTGTAAAATGTATGAGATTGGCGATATAGCATCAGACTTCCGAAAATCATCATCCAAACAATTCGAAAGATTGCAAGAGGCGACAAGTGCGAGAAACGTCACACAATCAGCATAACAGTTAATGCATGCAAGTTACTGACAAGAATAATACACAGCAGAATGAAAAGAATATGAGGTTATGTTCGATGACAATCAGTTTGGCTTTAGGAAAGGGAAACGCACCTAAACGTTGCGTTTGATAATGGAAGCAAGACTAAAAATCGAGTCATAGGACCCATATTGTTTACAGTATTGCAATGCACACGGCACTGCGTTGCAGAACAACAGATGACAACTCCCGCTGCACAAGTAAAGGAAACCTGTTCCATGATGTCCCCGTAAAACTGGCAGACACGGTCACGAGGCTGTCGTCAACAGAGGTAAGGTTGGTAATATCGCCAGCAACGTGACTTTACAGCATTGAATTCAGCGCATATAAACATTCACGCATTTAGTAACCGCCGCATGTCTGAAAAGTGTGCAATAGTTTCTGTTATTGCCAGGCGTATTAAAACTATGTAGGTCATAAGAGTTGTAAGCAGAAATGATGAGAATAGTTTTTCAAAAATCGTGGATTTAAGGGAGCATTTTCGAAACATAAACATCTTCACAATGGTATCCGTTAGACATAATGTGCTTGGCCCAAACATTTCTTCCATTCTTGGTAAGTCGTCTGAAGTTCTCACTTCTTCCATGTCTTGGAAAAGCTTCTCTTTCAGGTTTCCTTTCATTCTTGGGAATAAAAAAGAGCTGCAGTGGGCCAAGCGCGGTGACTGGGGTAGGTGGGAAAACGTTGTCATTTGATTTTTGGCAAAAATATACCTGACACACACCGTTGGGTGAGCAAAGCAAGGGTTGTGGTGCAAAAATCGATGTCCTTATTCCAAAATGCAGGTCATTTTCCTCTGCTGCTTCACCTCATCATTTTAGTACTTCAAGGTAGTAATTTTGGTTAACTTTGGTTCGTTTTGTTTTGCTTTAGGGCGCAAAAACAGCTGGGGTCATACGCGCCGAAGTTAACTATGGTGTACTGGGGAAAGAATTAATGGTGGACGATCTCACTGATATCAAAGAAACAAACCAACATTGTATTCACGTTGAATCTCATCTGCTTTGCCTTCTTTGGTCTTGGTGATCAAGGAGTCTTATACTGGTGAGACTGTTGCATGGTTTCTTGGTCGTATCCACAACACCATGCTTCATCATTTTTGCGTCAAACCCGTATCAGTTTCTGACTGTTCTTTTAATTTCCACCACACGACCAAACGATTGCCTCTTTCGTTATCATATGGCACATACGGAATGAATTTTGGTACAACAAGTTTCATCTTCTGATCACTAGCCGAAATTCGTCGGAATGTACTCCGAGATATTCCATTCATTTCCATCAGCTCAGCGATTGTTCTACGACTATCAAACATAAACTTAACACGGATTTTTTCAATGTTGTCGTCTGTCCTGGAAGTCGAGTGACGCGCCGCTGTGCTTCATCGTCAGATGACATCTGTACATTATTAAAAAGAGAAAACCACTCGTAAACCCTTGACTGGGTCAGATCTTTCTCCCCATAAGCTGTCCAAAGTACTTTGACCGTATCTGCTGCTAATTTTGCTTACAGAAAGGAGAATATGATATTAGCGCTTTAGTATTTAACGCCAGCCATTTGAAACTCGTCGAAATCGTGAAACTACGCTTGTAGTAACAGTCACACTGACCACAAAGTATTAACCAATAAAAGCCGAGTTGCAGCCGTGACAGAGAGCGGATGTGCGGAGCGGTCTCTTGTCCACCTCCGCGACCGCTGTTTGTTTACGGTTCAAAAATGGCTCTGAGCACTATGGGACTTAACATCTATGGTCATCAGTCCCCTAGAACTTAGAACTACTTAAACCTAACTAACCTAAGGACATCACACACATCCATGCCCGAGGCAGGATTCAAACCTGCGACAGTAGCAGTCGCGCGGTTCCGGACTGGGCGCCTAGAACCGCTACACCACCGCGGCCGGCTTTGGTTACGGTCTCGTGAGGTTCGTCATTTCGTGTCTGCGATAATAACGTTCTGTAGATAATTTGTGGAACTTAAAAAGAACAGATTGCATCCAGTGCAGTTTCGCTCGGAATCCTCCGCGGCCTACAACTTTTTTAGATAATCACAAATGGGTACGTAAGGAACTTAAGACTTTTCATGAAGATATTATGGAGTTTTTTTGTTTTCTTTTTTTGCGACAGGAAGGGTACCCGGCCCCCATCTGGCACTAACATCGCTAAATCCATAGTAACAAGGCCGAAACCGTGTTGAAGTGGGATGTAGGCCCAAAGCAATTTATAATGAGTTTGACTTCATTTCAGTCGGCCGCTGTGACCGAGCGGTTCTAGGCGCTTCAGTCGGGAACCGCGCTGCAGCTACGGTCGCAGGTTTGGATCCTGCCTCGGGCATGGATGTGTGTGATGCCTTTAGGTTAGCTAGGTTTAAATAGTTCTAAGTGTATTGGACTGATGACCTCAGATGTTAAGTCCCATAGTGCTTAGAGTCATTTGAACCATTTGATTTCATTTTGAAATCTCTCTTTACAAGACTGAAAACTTCGGAGTTATGTGAAATATTGTAACCTCCACTGGTGATAATCACAAATTTGAACATTTTAGATGCTCAATTAGTGACGTAGAGGTTGTACATGCTGACGCGAGCCCCACTGCTCTCGCTCAGCCTGCTGAGCCGGCAGCCGCACTTCCCCTTACGGAGGACCACAACCGCGAATCGGAGGAACTATGGTGACGGAGGAGGCGCCATCACACGACATGGAAAATGTGGATGACACCCCATGTCCTACTGCAGGCACCCTCGATGCCGAAATGGTAACGTCTGCCACTCACTCAGGTGTCATTTCCGGCGAATCGAGCAGTGTAACTCCGATTAGAAGTAATGACGGTGCCGTCCCTAATTCCACAGGCTCCATTCAGTGTATCGACGACGACATGTAATCCAGACAGCGACGTAATAGGGGCACGAATGGCAAAGTAAAGGTAGACACCTTACATCTGTCATCCGAAAAGAAAAGAATTCGTGTCGCGCATTCCGGTGCGCAGAAGAAAGGTGAACAAGTAAAGCGCACTCTACTGATAACGCTCCCGTCCATTAACGGTGCTGCACCCTAGGCGGAATCTACACCTACACCTGGTATTACTGGTGACGCTGCAGCCATGCAAGAAGACGCACCTGTAACGTCTGAAACATCGCCCTGGTGGGCCGAAGTCGAGATGGGAACGACTCCTCCTGCTGCATTGCAGCTACAACCTTACTATGCAGCGCCAGATTTATAATATCATTACACTTAATATTTACCGGATTATGTATGGCGATAAAATTCGTGCTCTTTCAGACTTTCTTTACGGTACTGCGGTCAATATTGCTCTTATTCAGGAAATTACCACCGCCTATATTGCTATTGCAGGATATGCTCCCATTTTTAATTTGAGGGGTGAGGATTCTACTGGAATAACAATCTTGCTGTGTGACGCCATTCCCTTCACTACTGATCAGCACCTTGTTAATGGTCGATGCATCTCACGTACCGGTCCGCAACTCGTGGTCGTGCGGTAGCGTTCTCGCTTCCCGCGCCCGAGTTCCCAGGTTCGATTCCCGGCGGAGTCTGCCTCGTGATGACTGAGTATTGTGTGATGTCCTTAGGTTAGTTAGGTTTAAGTAGTTCTAAGTTCTAGGGGAATGATGACCTTAGATGTTGAGTCCCATAGAGCTCAGAGCCATTTTTGATAAAATTCTTCTACAAAGACACAGCCACTCCGACACTCTTACGTAGTGGATTTGATTCGCAAAGCCTAGGCTTCAGTATGCACGGCGGAAAGGATTCTGGTAAAAATCGAGCGTAGAGTTTTACTATCAACGTATCAGGAACCTTTATCAAAGAACCACTGTCCTAGACACTGCATCATTTGGAAAGCTCAAATATTTTAAAGCTAAAATCACTGACAAGGCGAATGCAGTTCTTTAGGGTCTATGTTCAGTCTCGACCAAGTGACGTAGTGGCCACAGAAAGGGTATCGCTATTTCATATTTTGCGCCTTGCATGCCGACGGGAAGCTCAACTAATTACTGAAGTTGTAAATGACTCAGGCGACCGAGTAGATACCCAGAGGAAGATCAAGGGCCGGCCGAAGTGGCCGAGCGGTTAAAGGCGCTACAGTCTGGAACCGCACGACCGCTACGGTCGCAGGTTCGAATCCTGCCTCGGGCATGGATGTGTGTGATGTCCTTAGGTTAGTTAGGTTTAAGTAGTTCTAAGTTCTAGGGGACTTATGACCACAGCAGTTGAGTCCCATAGTGCTCAGAGCCATTTTTTTGAAGATCAAGGATATTATGGTACGATGTATGAAACATAAAATATCGACGATCAGGCCTGTCATGTAGTTGTAAACACCATCCAAGAACACTTGCAAGAGGTGGATGGAGTCACTCGGAAAGCCCCAGTCACGACTGACGAAAATAAGGGAGCGACCTCCCTCCTAGCTAAGGAAAAGTTGCCAGCGCCTGATGGCCTCAGAGCATAATTCTACCAGTGTTATCGGGACATGCTCAAAGAGTCCTTTCAAGCTATTGGTAATGACGTGTGGCGAGGCGTACCAATACCTGACACTCTGAAAGAAGGAATAGTCGCACTTTTCCCGAAACCTGACCAGAGAGCGCATGTAAGCGACCTGCGGCCTCTCACGCTGCTTACTATAGATATCAGAATCATTAGACGTGCGACGAAGAACTGTACGTAACTGAAATGTCGCAGAAGATGACATGTGGGAGATTGCACTACAACCTTTCTCCGCGGTATGTTATCAACTTCTTCCTCTCGGATCAATGATTACCTTGCATACTCTCTCCGCATTTGTCGATCTGTCCGCCAAGGATGTCGGCTGTCGATGACTCTGTAAGCCATAGCCATTGAACCACTACTACGACTCATTTAAAACAGAATTAAAGGACCAGTGGTTCAGAAAGCACAGATCTGTTGCACAAAATACGCAGATGATGTATGTGTTGTTTTGTCTTCCCAACAAGACCTAGCGTCCATGGAAGAATCAACATGAAGGTGTCTGGCGCTCAGATCAGTAGCAGGAAGACGACCATACTTCTCCTTAGTGGCAGCTTTGATGAACCTCCTGAAGTGACGTGGCTGGAGCAAAAGACCTCACACCGTACTCTGGGCATCTACTGAGAAGCCAAACCCGGTCGCATGATACCTAACAAGGGAACCTTCCCAATCGCACCCACCTGATTTAGTTATAAGTTGGCACAGTGGATAGGCCTTGAAAAACTGAACACAGATCAATCGAGAAAAGAGGACGAAGTTGTGTGGAACTATGAAAAAAATAAGCAAAATATACAAACTGAGTAGTCCATGCGAAAGACAGGCAACATCAACAACGTTCTGGGCTCAGTAGCGCCGTGGTCCCGTGGTTAGCGTGAGCAGATGCGGAACGAAAGGTCCTTGGTTCAAGTCTTCCCTCGACTGAAAAGTTTTATTTTTTTATTTTGAGACAATTATCAAAGTTCAGGTACTCACACACAATCAACTTCGCTCTCCAAAATTCCAGGACATGTTCAGATTTGCTTGGACATATGCAGGATTTGACAGTCTACACACGGAAAATTTTGAAAACGTTAAAAACATATGTTTTGACAGAGCACAGGGAAAACTGTGCGACTGTGAAACTGTTGCATTTATTTGTTGCAGTTTGTGACATACTCCTATGTTTTCATCACGTTTTTTGGAGTGATTGTGACATCCACAAGAAAACCTAAATCGGGCAAGGTAGAAGAATCTTTTCACCCATTCGCGAAGTGTACAAGTTGGGTGGGTCGACAACATATTCCTGTCATGTGACGCACATGCAGTCACCAGTGTCGTATAGAATATACAGGGTGTTTCAAAAATGACCGGTGTATTTGAAACGGCAATAAAAACTAAACGCGCAGCGATAGAAATACACCGTTTGTTGCAATATGCTTGGGACAACAGTACATTTTCAGGCAGACAAAATTTCGAAATTACAGTAGTTACAGTAGTTACAGTAGTTACAATTTTCAACAACAGATGCCGCTGCGGTCTGGGAAACTCTATAGTACGATATTTTCCACATATCCACCATGCGTAGCAATAATATGGCGTAGTCTCTGAATGAAATTACCCGAAACCTTTGACAACGTGTCTGGCGGAATGGCTTCACATGCAGATGAGATGTACTGCTTCAGCTGTACACCTGGTCTTTCAAGTGTCCCCACAGAAAGAAGTCACAGGGGTTCATGTCTGGCGAATAGGAAGGCCAATCCACGCCGCCTCCTGTATGTTTCGGATAGCCCAAAGCAATCACACGATCATCGAAATATTCATTCAGGAAATTAAAGACGTCGGCCGTGCGATGTGGCCGGGCACCATCTTGCATAAACCACGAGGTGTTCGCAGTGTCGTCTAAGGCAGTTTGTACCGCCACAAATTCACGAAGAATGTGATGCAGTAATCGTTTCGGATCTGAAAAATGGGCCAATGATTCCTTTGGAAGAAATGGCGGCCCAGACCAGTACTTTTTGAGGATGCAGGGACGATGGGACTGCTACATGGGGCTTTTCGGTTCCCCATATGCGCCAGTTCTGTTTATTGACGAAGCCGTCCAGGTAAAAATAAGCTTCGTCAATAAACCAAATGCTGCCCACATGCATATCGCCGTCATCAATCCTGTGCACTATATCGTTAGCGAATGTCTCTCGTGCAGCAATGGTAGCGGCGCTGAGTGGTTGCCGCGTTTGAATTTTGTATGGATAGAGGTGTAAACTCTGGCGCATGAGACGATACGTGGACGTTGGCGTCATTTGGACCGCAGCTGCAACACGGCGAACGGAAACCCGAGGCTGCTGTTGGATCACCTGCTGCACTAGCTGCGCGTTGCCCTCTGTGGTTGCCGTACGCGGTCGCCCTACCTTTCCAGCACGTTCATCCGTCACGTTCCCAGTCCGTTGAAATTTTCAAACAGATCCTTTATTGTATCGCTTTTCGGTCCTTTGGTTACATTAAACCTCCGTTGAAAACTTCGTCTTGTTGCAACAACACTGTGTTCTAGGCGGTGGAATTCCAACACCAGAAAAATCCTCTGTTCTAAGGAATAAACCATGTTGTCTACAGCACACTTGCACGTTGTGAACAGCACACGCTTACAGCAGAAAGACGACGTACAGAATGGCGCACCCACAGACTGCGTTGTCTTCTATATCTTTCACATCACTTGCAGCGCCATCTGTTGTTGAAAATTGTAACTACTGTAATTTCGAAAGTTTGTCCGCCTGAAAATGTACTGTTGTCCCAAGCATATTGCAACAAATGGTGTATTTCTATCGCTGCTCGTTTAGTTTTTATTGCCGTTTCAAATATACCGGTCATTTTCGAAACACCCTGTATGAAATTTCTGAGATAGAAATACCCTATTTTTAACTGACAAACCAAATACCAATTTCTGTAGTTCCGGCATCAAAGTAACCTTAATAGCTACATATTTTCAAAATCCTTTCACCTCGAGTTTCACGACATTACGAGTGAAATTTCAAAAACTCCTCCTTAAACGATTTCTACAATAGAACATCAATACCGTGTCTGTTCATAAGAATTTTAATCCCGTATGACACCTTCGTAGGGGTTGAACTTTTCAAAACAGTTACAGATGTATTTATTTTTAATTTATAATTCAATGGTAAGGAGCAGAAGACGGACAATGCATGCCGATAGACTTATTGACCTAGGATCACCAGAAAAATTAGTAGATTTTGATGATAATGAAACAGAAAGCTCACCTATTCCAGCAGTTAACAACGTCAATAATCTTGAATCATCGAACCTAGGTCTACCTGCCACGGTTATTGAACATTGTGAACCTAACGCGAGAAATTTCTTCTCGAAAAGGTTGAGGGACACATAGAATCAGTTGCAAAATCAGAGAAGTAACTGTCTGACAGATGTCTTCTGATCCGTTTACGCCTCATCTAGTGAGATTAGACAAAAAGAAGAAAAAGGGAATAAGCAGTTATTCGCTCAACTAGCAGAGAAAGATAAAGAAAGGGAAAACAGACAGGAAGAAAGGAATAAGAGATTGTTCTCTTAACTAGCGCAGAAAGATAAAGAAAGGGAAAAGAGACAGAAAAAAAGGACAGAGAAAGGGAAGCAAAACGAGATAGAAAACTCGTGGAAATGGATAAAAAGATCTTTGACGACATACATGAGGTCCGTAATTGGTTGGGTGAAGTAAACAGGATGCACAAAATTTTACCAGCCGTAGTTTTTCGGTTAACATTGGATATGGAGCGTTTCCAAGAGACACAAACTTAGACTAAAACGACTGTCGAGTCAGTGACTGATGATTTGTCGCACCATTAAGTAGAAACCAAGAAAAACGTGGACGAATATGGCGTGAAACAAAGTAGAAAGTGGGAAGATGTGATGTCGAATGGATCGAGAGCAAAAGTGCTGAAGTTAATATGAAAGTAAATTCAGAAATTACTATTGTTATTTATTCAGCTAATAAAAGGTCAGACACGGTTGCAAAAGACATGAACGAAGATTACAAAGCCGACTTTCGGCAAAATAGTGAGAAAGTATACTTGAAATTCCTAAACGGCATGACAAAATTAAGAGAAAATTTGAATCACGCGAAAGCGACATCTCAGTTGCTAATAGCAAAGAGCGTGGGCATTTTGCCAACTAAGATGAAGCTGAGCGATAGTGAATCACCTCAGTATAGATGCGGCAACAAGCATATAATGCTTAGACCGTATTCGTAATGCATGCTACATGAGCCAAAAAGTTGGTGTCCGCATCTATCACCAGTAAAATTTGGACAGAGCAATATTAAAAATCGGCAATTCCAGACTTTTTCTTCAGAAAAAAATATCCCACAACCGATAGTATTCATAAAAGGTTTTGGGAACGTCTTTCAATTATCATGGAGCGAATATTATGAATTACAGTTCGTCTTGTCGCACGTAATCTGCGATGCTGGAAATTGCGGATTTGTGTGACGCGTACGAAGGTTACGAACACAGATTAAGAATCGAAACAATGATGATTACAACACAAATAGAAATTACAGTGTAAACGGAAGTGGGAATGGAAATGGAAGCTTTGCCTATCAGCCAGGTCCACCCAATAATTTTAATCAGAACGTTCAGTCATATAACAATAAAATCCACCCAGCCATAATAGTCACAAAAGAAAATATAACGGTAACCATAATAATGGGAATTATCAGCCTGACGCTCAGAGGCGCTAATTTGTAGTCAAGGTTCTCAGCAGCCTTCTACTGTTTCTGTCGTTCTGAACGGCATTTACATATTCAACAGCAATTAAATAGCCAGAGCAATGACACGTCACCGATCCCAAATACCTCAAAATCGTGGCCGAAAAATGCTCATAGTGTACGCGTCGTAGACGTCACGGAAGATTCCAGTAAAGACCAGACCCATACATCACGGAAGAATCCAGTAACGAACAGACCCATACGTCACGGAAGAATCCAGTAACGAACAAACCAATACGTCACGGAAGAATCCAGTAACTAACAGACCCATACGGAAAACTAAAACCGACTAGTCTTTGTTTTCTGAGGCTGGTCGGAAAGAGTGAGGGAGGCGATGATGGAAACCGAGCACTCATGTTACGATATAACGACGGCATAAAAGTTATAGGAAGAACTTAACAAAGAACCCGGAAACTGTAAATAGGGCAAAGGCAATAACGAACAGGTTGTGATTAAGGCATCTGACAGTGATATACCTGAAAATATAATTATAGATACTAGGGCAACTACTTTCGTGATGAGCTATAATTTGTACGAGCAGCTCAGCTTAAAAAGTGAGATTCGGTTATCCCCGGTCAGAAATGTAATGTTATTGGAGCTTTTGGTGTTACGTCACAGACTGTAAAGTATCAAATATAGGTCGATGTTGGAATCCGGAAGCAGCTTATTGGTACTGAATAAATTATCCGTCTCTTGTATTTGGGGATGGGATTTCTTGTGCGACAGAAAAACTATGATGGACCTTGCGATAGGAATACTAGTTTTAGATACTAAACGCAACATTATAAGGCTGGACCTTGTGAAAATACCAGAATATCACAGAAAATACTGCCAAATTCGTTAGACGTGTATTTTTTGTCTCTTTTCTTGTATCTCAAAATGTTTCGTTTTGGCGCTGTGGTTCGTACGCTTTCTCATACGTAACAGAAAATGTTTACTGGTGACTTTGGTATTTTGTAGCACATATTTGCAATTTAATGGCACCAATAAATAATTAATGGAACAGTGAGTTATACAAAATAAATCACAGGGTTTTCTTTAATCTCCTTACGTCGTTTAATATACCCATGACTAATCTAGTCACTGAAATATTAGTTTCCATAAGAGGGCCATGATGTGAAAATACTCATATTAATATTCTCAATTATTTAGACCCCGAAAATAAAGTTCACTTACTATAAATATAGTGGTCTTTTTCAGACTATTTTGATAGGAATATTGTGATTGCGCCATTATCCAGTGTAGACGAACATTTTTGCCGGAGAATGATGGTTCAGTACGATCAGTTACCTCTTTTAATCCACGCAAATAGAATTAATATGTCTGCAGTTCCAGCAGTTCTTATGAAGTGTGTGTGTGTGTGTGTGTGTGTGTGTGTGTGTGTGTGTGTGTGTGTGTGTATGTGTGTGTGAGAGAGAGAGAGAGAGAGAGAGAGAGAGAGAGAGAGAGAGAGAGAGAGTGTGTGTGCGTGTACACTTTCTGTATACTATCAAGAGATCCTAGGCAATATGTATACTGTTAGTATACGTTTTTTGTGTGATCTCCATTCCTTTTTATAGTACACGTACCTACCATCCATTATCAAATCTGAGCAACCAGCATACCAATTACGGTGCTGTGCAAACGATAGTATTCTTGAACAGTAGACCTATCTCAGATCTGAGATAACTTTGAAAAAAGTAAATAAATTGTTTTAGTTTACAAATAGTGATGTTTCACATTTGTTTGTGCACATGGTAAATATTCCATACATAATTTTACAATTTCCTTGTGATACCTTCTATTTATATCTCCACGTGTTTCCTGACTTATTTCAGTGTCACCATAGGTATTGATTATAAATTTCCCCGGTTTTCGGGTAGTAAATTGATAGAATTGCTTGCTAATTGCTGTATTTCCGTTTATCGGAGTGTAGCATCAGTAACAACCCAGCAGGTGCGGTCTGTAAATAAATTCTCAGCCATTGCCACCTCGTAAAATATTCAATAGCAGCACATTTTCATAAACCAGCAATATTGCGAAGCTCTATGAATGTATTAACAAAAATCAGGAATAAACTGTTATGTGATATCTCCATTGAAACGCTTGTGGGATATTTTATTGATTACTTATAAGGAGGTTCATTTCTGAATAATGTAGTGACGAATAACGTCATGAAGCACAAACAATAACAAAATGAAATGATTAAACACTGGTGAGAAATAATTTAGAAAAAAAACCCTTTATTCCGCCAATTGTCATTTTTCCAGCTGCACAGTTAGAAAAACAATAAGTCGAAGGTGAGCAAAGAAAAATTTCTTCATTTCTTCTTCTTCGGCGTTTCACCCTAGAAGTTACTGGTTTTTGGCGACCAGAATCTGCTTCCATTCCAGTCTTCCGTCCTATATTTGCTTATGCCAGTGCTTGCTCTATATATTTTTCCCCTCTTGGCATCGGTCTTCCTCTCCTTCTTCCGGGCGGCTTCCAGTTCAAATTCTTCCTTGACCACCTAGGGTTGTTTTCTGTGTGTGTGCCGATACCACTGAAGTACACCATTCGCAGAAGTTTTTGTATTGAACACGTTATCCCGATTTGCCTCCGTACCTCTTGATTTCAAATCCTGTCTTGCCTCGTTAACTGTAAAAATCTTATATAGTCCACATGCTATGATCTACTTCTCTCCCTAATTTTCCTTGTTTGAGGCCACATCTCAACTCCATATTGAGCTATGTTGTCCACCACAGCGTGAAATTTTCTGACATTATTGTCCAATCAAATATCGTTGCAGCATATCTTACCACGGAAAGTTCAGTAGCCCTCTGATCCATTGCCGTTCCGGAAATATATCCTTGCCAGATGCACCGGTGTTACATCTTACATTTGCCTAAAATTTATAGCTGCTGTACGATTTTATTTCTTCTTCCAAACGAAAAAGTTTCAGTTCCTACTGAGGCGATAGCCCCGGCGACCCTAGGGCCGCACCGTCACTTTGTGGCCCAGCCTTTCCGCCCAGCAACGGCGGCAGCCGCGTCTGCGGCGAGCTGCAGGCGGCGCCTCCTCTCCACTGGAAGCTCCACCGTCTGGGGCGGAGGGCACCACGGCGACCGTCCAGGTAGTGGTCGCATCGCTCACCTGCACACAAAGCAAAGCCTCACATTAAAGTACTTGCAGCTTCACTGTTCCTGTACATGAAATTTCATGCAGAAATTGGTTATGTAAAAAGTTTTTTTCATTATTAGCTTTTGTTTAAAGCTCTAAATACCGAATATGCAGATTAAAGTAAGAACAGTGAGTTTGAGATAACATTTGTAATAAATAATCTGTTGCATTGCAAGCCTCTAACCCACTGCGGGGAACTTGCAATTTATGCAACAGAACACGCTTGGGACGTATTGAAACTTGCAGCGACTCATTTCAGGTACTCTCCTCAGACTCTGTGCGACCTGTGTGAGACCGATGTCGGAGGGTGGCACAGGCTTCACCAGGTACATCACCACCACCTCGTGGACAGCACGTCTAGGAGCTCCCTAGCAAGTTACAGTACACAGGGTGGAGCTACACATAGGTGAGTCTACCCTGCTCCAAAGTTTGTTTCATGAATATATACTTCGAAACAGGAAACACTTGTTTGTTGGTTTTTATAATAATATTTCGAGGTACATTAATATTTTTATATTGAGAAAGTTTAATTTCTTAGTCCTTGCTCCCCTTTATGCAATAGTAAGCGCGTTCAGAAATAAAGAAATGGTAAAAACCTACTTTTTTACGTTTGTATTTTATCCTAAGGAACATCTTACTCTCCAAATCATCTGTTCCCTTTGTTAAATTAAAATTTTATGTCAACAAGATTGCTGTGGCAGTGACGTTGAACTGTAATTCAGTGATTCTCTTTTTAATTTCTTTCCGTTAGCGTGATCTACGGGCGCTATGTTCCTTTATCTTGGCCGTGTCCCAAGCGAGAGGCATTCGGTATAAAGATAAGATAGATGAACGGCTGACTCCACAACACGCAAAATCTTAGATCTGGAATCTGACTGCCGTAACTATTCAAGAAGTTTCATCCCTGTTGTAATTCCTTCTAATCATGATGTTGTATTACCTTTCCAGTCTCAGGCCCCTCCTGCTGCGAGTCCTGTAGCCCAGGACGCTCCTCCACACTGACGTCCGCAGCATCAGCTGACATCAGCGTCTTCTGCGGCTCGCGAGTCCTCGGAGGAACACCTCCCTCTTGACCTGGCGCCCAACGGAACTGCAGCCGAACCACGTTGTACTCCTGTGGACGTTTCGGTTTCGTTGCCATGGTATCATTCATTGATTTTATTTTATTTCTTTCCTAATATTTTACCACAATCCATGACATTAAAGTTTTACAGTAAATGCTACTTTTAATTTAGTACTACATTACTATAGAGTCATAAAAATAACTTTGATCTGTTCTATAAAACCCTTGGGTATTTACCTGAATTACGTTGCAGGGTTTTCAAGACTATCAGGCGGTAGTAGAGGCAATATAATACCTTGCCCGTCGACCTAAGAAGTTGTAACCGAAATTGTTGGATTGAGCCAAGTGTTTAAAGCGTGCTGCTGTGTAAGTTATATACCTATCAGTTTAATACACTGTGCTGACAGCTTTATATTTCGTTGTGGACAAGAGTACCTGAATACATAAAGTAGTTAAAGGTACTCCTAGAAAACACGATGGAGTACAGGGCGAGTGCACTGTTCCGCCAATATTAACTTTGGACTGAGTATTGGTATCACCCTACGGTTAGGTTTCATCTTCTCCATTTATGTGTTGTTTCTTAGTGAGGGAACAGAAACACAAATAATGTATTTGACGATTTTCAGCCAAGGTGGACACGGAGGTCAATGGCATGACGACGTAGGTGGTCACACGGTAAGACGTACAGCTGTCCAGAAGTCACTAATCAAGCAGACGCCTATGCAGTCATTCATCCGTGAAGTAACGAAAAACGTCTGTTCCCATGTAAACGGATCGATGGACTTTCCCAAACCCTTCAATGTTTTCTACAAATGATTGGAATGTATGCTGTCCACAAAGCTAATGATTACAAAAATTGTAATTTGGATTTGCTACTCTAACGCGCTCCAAGAACCCACTCCAGTAGGACACTGTTGGGGCGACGGATGTGGTCAGGAGATTTCCTAGACGATTTGTCATTTATCCGGCAACAGTCGGCATAAATTAATAAATGATTGTTTGCCGATAAAGGGCCTGAACAGCAAGGTTATGATTCCCGTGTTCGTAGTATACAACATCTGGGTTTAATGACCTCAGACAGGAATCTGACTGAAGTGTAAAAGTATGTGGGAATGGCGAAATCTAGCTCAGGAGAGCAATGCTGATGCCAGAGATGAGAAACCATCGTGTGTGGGAGATAAGTCTACGGGTCGTACCTGCCTATAGGGAGGACATCAGTCAAGGATCCCCCTGGGTTCATGTGTGGCGAGTGGCTCTTCCATCACATCTGACGAACCTCAGAGCCAACTCAGTGGTATAAAGGAAACCCAATAAAAATTCATTACACTCTGATAGAGATGAAATTCCTAAACCTCTCACAAGCTGGTGGCTCGTTTGTAGCTATCAGTAACTGTAACAAATTTAGAAAATGCAAAATTTCTCACGGTAATCTGCGAAGTAATGTGGTGGCTAGTGACTGCTATATGTATAATGTGGTTGGCCCTAAGCGTGGATGTTATTTTCTTCATAGTCCTCGGCTTTGCTCACCTGTGGACTGAATTCCACAGGGTCTGCATCCTCATCGCAGACCGCGATGACACGAAGATCTTCACTCTCTGTCTCCCGCCCACAAGGGAGACAGAAAAAGGCGAGGGCTCTGCGGAACATCTGCGAAGATAAAAAATTACATCAGTTGTTGTCCTCAACTCACATGCACTCGAGCAGAATTGCAGCAGCCCAGACATGGAGAGCTAGGCAATCGAAATGGGTAAGTCCATTGCTTGGTACGATAACTTCCTCGCGTTATCAACATGCTGCTGAAACGTGTGGAAACCAAACAATTCATCAACGCATACGATTGTCATCAACTCTAAGTACTAGCTCAGAAATACCTCGTTTTGATCTTCAAGGAAAGAATTAGCGTTTTTAACAAAACTATTTAAGATGGAAATTAATACTTTAGGCTCTGCCGAGAGTGGATTGTAATGTCAAACGATTTTCAGATTATTATTTTAATACAGAGTGACTGTTTCCACTGTCTGTTTAGAAATAGTATACGAACGATGCATGTAACGAGAAATACAGTGGAACTTTGAAGACTATCTCTATGCAATTTTTTCACTAATTGGGCATTCTCCACGCTAAGCGATGCCATATGTTCCACGAACAGGCGATCGTTGCTCATTACGAAAACGATGAGATTCTTACAGTTCGACTTGGTAATGTAGAGAAACCTCCACACGCCAATGCACTACAGTCAATTTGCCTGTAAACGACCCTAAACGAAATCCGAGACTTGTACTGCGACTCTACCCAATTTCCGGTTGTACAGTACCGTCTTCGTAATGAGTTAGCAGCATGTTGTGGCGTAACGTGAGTAGGATTCGTTGTGAACAGGAAAGTAGTGCGGATAGTGAGTTGCTACGAGCCGTTCAGTGGCGTTTGTTCCCACCAGAATTCACAGAATCTACAACATACCGCCACAGACAACAATGGTTAAGGCATACATGCTGACGTCCCAAGTTGAAGATGAAGAAATGAAGTGTACTAGGATTCTGAATGGGTAATTCAATACGTGAAATGAGATGAAAATGTAATACTCATGGTGGATTGGAATGCGTTTGTAATGGAAGCATTAGAAGAAATGGATACGGGAGAAAATGGGGTTGGTAGTTACAGTGAGAGAAGAGAAAGAGTAATTGAGTTCTGCAATAAATTTCACCTAGTAAAAGCGAATAGCCTATTCGAGAATCACAAGAGGAGGACGTATTATTGGAAAAGGCCTGGATATATAGGAAGACTTTAGTTTGATTGCATCATGATCAGGCAGACATTCAGATATTAGATATTGGATCGCAAGGCGCAACACAGAAGCACACATAGACTCAGATCACAATTTAGTAATGCTGAAGACTAGACTGAAGTTTAAGGGACTAATCAGGAAGAATCAATGCGCAAACGAGTGGAATACGGAAGTACTATGGATTGAAGAAATACGCTTGAAGTTCTCTGAGGCTGTACATACTGTGATAATGAATATTACGGTGGGCAGACCAGTAGGAAGGTAACTGTGAATAAAACAGGGGTAACGGGAGAAATACTTCATTTGTTTGACGAGAGAAGGAAGTACAAAAAAAGTTGAGATAAATTCAGGAGTACAGAAATACAAGTCACTTAGGAATGAGTCCGCCGCTCGTGGTCTCGCGGTAGCGTTCTCGCTTCCCGAGCACGGGGTCCCGGATTCGATTCCCGGCGGGGTCAGGGATTTTCACCTGCCTCGAGATGACTGGGTGTTTGTGTTGTCCTCATCATTTCATCATCATCCAGGACAGTGGCGAAATTGGACTGAGCAAAGGTTGGGAAATTGTACGGGCGCTGATAACCAAGCTGTTGAGCGCCCCACAAACCAAAACATCATCATCACTTAGGAATTAGATAAACAGGAATTGCAAGGAAGCTAAGGCTAAATGGGTACATGAAAAATGTGAAGAAATAAGAAAAAGAAATGCCTGTCGGAAGGACCGAGTCCAAATATATAGAAGTCAGAATAACTTACGATGAAATTAACACAAGGGCGGTAACATTAAGAGTGCAATGGGAAATCCACTGTTAAATGCATTGGAGAGTGGGTATTGGTCTAAAGAGTACGCTGAGGGCCTCTATGAGTGGGAGAGCTCGTCTGATGACGTGACAGGGAAGAGAAAGGAGATGCAGTATTAGAACTTACAACAGCTCCGGAAGACTTAAAATGAAGTAAGGCGGAAGGGATAGATAAAATTCCTTGGGAAATTCTAAAATCATTCGGGGAAGTGGCAACAAAACGGCTATTCAAACTGGAGTGTTCTATTTTGGAGTACTGCTGCGCGGATTGGGATCATTACAAGATAGGATTAAGGGATTACCTTGAGCAAGTTCAAAGGAGAATAGCACGTTTTTTATTACTGCGAAATAGGTGTGACACTATCATTGACATGATATAGGATTTGGGGTGGTCACCACTAAAACAAAGGCGTTTTCCGTTACGGCGGAACCTTCTCACGAAATTTCAACCACCAGCTTTCTCCTCCGGATGAGAAAATATTTTTTTGAATCGATCGTCATAATAAAGTAAAGGAAATCAGAGTTTGCACGGAAAGATACAGGAGTTCGTTTTAACGTCGCGGTGTTCGAGATAAGATTAACAGACAATTTTTGTGAAGGTGGTTCGTTGACCTCTCTGCCAGGCACTTAATTGTGATTTGCAGTATATCCATGTAGATTAGGGAGATGTAGAAGGTATTAGACATGTGAAATAGCATACGACTTTCGGAAAAACATCATCCACACAATTCCAAAGATTGCAGGAGCCGACAAATGAGAGAATTATTACAGTATCAACTTAACAGCTCATGCAACCAAGTTGCTGACAAGAATAACATATAGAAGAATAGAAAAGAAAAATGTCGATCAGTTTGGCTTTAGGAAAGTGAAAGGCAAGAGATAGGAAATTCAGACGTTGGGCTTTATTTGGAAACAATACGAAAAATCATAGGACCCATGTTGTGTACTCTTTTGCGCTTCATACGACACTATTACGTTGCAGGATAACAGATGAAAACTTCCGCTGCACACGTAAAGAAAACCTCTTTGGTGACGTTCCTGCGAACACAGCAGACACTGTCGCGAGGTTGTCGTCAACAGAGAAAAGGTTGGTAGTATCTCCGGCGACGTGACATTACCGCATTGAATTCATGACACACATTCACGCTTTCAGTAAACGATGCACGCTGCAAAAGTATATAATAGTTTCTGTTACTGCCACAGATGTTACAACAATGTATGCCAGTCTAGTTGAAGGCAAAAATAACGAGAATTGGTTTACGAAATGCCGTGCGTTTGTCGGAGCGTTTTCAAAATGTAAACAACATCAAAATTGTCTGCGTCAGACATAATAAACTTGTCCCAAAAGTTTCTTCCATTGTTGGAAACTCTTCCGACGTTATACTGTTTAGAGCTTCAAGAGATTATTTGATCGCATGTTCTACGTCTTGAAAACGCTCCCCTTTAAGGTTTCTCTTCATTCATAGTAATTAAAAACAGAGACTAAGGGGCCAAGGACGGTGAGTGGGGTAGGTGGGAAACCGTTGTCATTTAATGTTTGCCCAAAAACTGTCTCATATGCAATGCTCCGTGCGCAGGGACTTTGCTGTGGTTAAAAAGTCAATCTGCTGATCGCCGCTTAACCTAATCGTTTTAGCACATCAGGCTAGTGACTTTGGTTACAGTCGTACCCTGGGTAACGAATTCATTCTCTTTACATAGTATCTCACCTGTTTCGCTTTCTTTGGTTTTGGCGATGAAGAAGTCTTTTGTTTGCAGTATCGTTGCATGGTTTCTCGATCGTACCCACAACACCACGATTCATCATTTTTACGTGGAATCCCGATCAGTTTCAGACTTTTCTTTCAATTTCCAACACACGAGCAAACTTTTGAATGCATTACGGGAACAGCAGTGATCAATGTCTTATAAATAATTACTATTAAAAACAGTCTTGATCACGATTTATTTAACAAGGTGACCGGTTTCGACCACTACTGTGGTCATCTTCAGACCATTGAGTAGGAACCCCTTTCTGTTGGAGAATCACAACTCTCCAATAGAAAGGGGTTCCTACTCAATGGTCTGAAGATGACCACAGTAGTGGTCGAAACCGGTCACCTTGTTAAATAAATCGTGATCAAGACTGTTTTTAATAGTAATTATTTACACGAGCAAACGATTGGCTCTTTGGCGGTCATAAGGGACACAAGGAATGATTTTTTTTGGAACACGCTCCGTCTTTTGATCTTCAGTCAATTCGTTGGCATGTTCTCGAGGATCGTGAAATGGGTCAAATGGCTCTAAGCACTATAGGACTTAACATCTGAGGTTATCAGTCCCCTAGACTTAAGACTACTTAAACCTAACTAACCTAAGGACATTACACACATCCATGCCCGAGGCAGGATTCCAATCTGCGACCGTAGCAGCATCGTGATTCGAGACTGAAACGTCTAGAACCGCTCGGCCACAACGGCTGACTCTCGAGGATGTTCCATTCATTTCCAGCAGTCCATCGATTGCTCTAGGATAATCAAACATGATCGTAACACTGATTTTTTTCAATGCTGTCGTTCGTTCTGGAAGTCGACGGACGTCCCAAGCGACATCAGACTATTTTTAAAACGAGAAAACGACTCGTAAGACCTTCCCTGGCTCATATCCTCCTCCCCATAAGGCCTCCGAAGCGTTGTGACAGTTCCTGCTGCCCATTTTCCTGACAGAAATCAGAACCTGATGTTAGCACTGTGGTATTTAACGTCTGTCATTGGAAACTCGCAGAACACGCGGAACAGCACTTTCAGTCATAGTCACACGTACTACAATAATGTTTCCACACCAGTACCGCTAGGGCAACCCATATAAAGGACTGCCTGGTGAAGGCACCTAACGGGACAACGAGGAACTAGCGTTCTATCAATCTCCAAAGAAAAATTTTTGTTACATTTGGGTCACCCCTCGTTCTCAAACCCAATATTAGTCTTTTGGCGACATCGTTGATTAACTTCATCTTGGAAACAAACAAAGAGGCGAATATAAAATTTTCTTTTTGCGATGAAACGTTCGAGGTACGAAGGGTGAGACTGAAGACAGTATTAAGTCTAGCCAGCAGACGTACGTGGACAGCTGAGTTAGTAACAGTGTCGCCATCGGAAGTCACAGCTCTGGTTGCAAACCAACGGTTTGCGCACGTTTTCAACTTGACTCAGAGTTCCATTACAGCAAACAGACCATTTCCTCATGTTTTTGCAACCTAGGCGAGAACTGCTTTGTCCTCATTCCCTTTACAGCTGATAAACTGTTACAGATGCACGCATTGTTTGAAATTTGTCAAAGTAACTGAAACAGGAAGAACCTACTGAACATATTAAACCAGAACTTAACAAGATATACCAGTGCAACCACATTTGTGATCAATTACTTATCTTACTTAATTGCACCAAAATGGAGTAATAAAGGTGTCAAACTATTTTCCGTTGTGAACCGATTTTTTCTCGAATTCAGAAATTATGTTACATTGGTAGGAGACATGTCGAAAGCTCAAACTTGGTCGTTTCTGAGATATTATCACACCTGGTGAATTTTATTGGAATTTAACCGATGAATCAACAACTTTTTCAAAGGTTTGATGTGGCAAACTCATTTTTAACATTATCAAGAAATACATCAATGTTATTAATACTATCTGTGTCACTTTTCTTCGAATGTTTCTAAGAGCCCTTGGCCTAATGGTGCACGAAGATTAATATCTGTGCGCTTTAAAGCAGAAAATAACCTTTCGCACGTTACTTGTGTAAATGCGACCGTCAGCAAAGTGAAATAAGCAACACAGAGATTGCATTATGCAGTATTGTGTTGATTACAATGCGACAACAGTATGTACGCACAAGCCACGCAATTTCTGCAATAATATCCCGTCGATAAACAAGTCATGACAGTCTCTTCTCGGTTATTATTTGTGTACAGGTCAATCTGTAGGAAAACTACAGCTGATTTGTTTAAGAAAAAAAAACAATGTAATTATTTTCCGTGCTGTGAGTGTCAGATAAACAGGGATTGATTTACAGACATTCACCAACTCACTTTTATGTATGGGTATGTTGATCTCCACTTACCTTTTACTCCTTTTATATGTTCTGAAAGAGACGTACAAAATCTACCTTGTGAATACGTGATCGAACATTCGCAGGAAATAATTTTTATTCCTCTCCCATCACTACGACTACTTTATTTACTTGATGATTCAGTAGATGCAATAACCACCATCATAGTAGAACTGAAAAACATCAACAGAACCACCCAATATATTTGACGCCTGACAGATGATCTGCAGAGCCAAATCAAAAAGAGAAACTGAGGGAGGTATGGCAGCAAGACGTAATATGATAGCAAGCCGGAGGATTTGTGCCGCTCCAGCACTCCACATAGATGACTAAAGGCCAAGTTAGTTTCTATTCTGTACTCGGTAGTGGATGCTTCAGTTGTGAGTATGGCAGAGGCACTGTGTACTTTCGTCAAAGTGAGTAAATACATATTAAGTAACTGTTCCGTGTACCTTTGAAAACAATATAGTGCTTTAATTTTTCCTCCGTATTATTTTTTCTCTTTATTGGCTTAATCTTTTTGCTGTTTGATTTGAAATTCATTTTTCCGCTCTTTGCTTCCCAGTCTTAGAGTATGGCAGAAACAGCGCTGACAGCAAACACGTTGCTGCAGAATGTTAGCTTCATTCATGAAAGAGAATCGAAAGTTTATGCACTGCTCACTATCTGTTACAAACAATATTCAAATTTCTACCTATTGGAAACACATAACACTTACTCACTTTTTCATAAAATGAGTGATGATCGGCATAATATGTGGAACGTAACCTGATACAGTCTTACAACAACACGAAGGCTGTCAAGTTTACTTAACAATAAAAAGCCCCTCTCAAAGTACAGAATGCTAAAAACCGTGGTACATGGGGATGTTAAAACGATTATGTAGTGCATGCCATTAATGAAGGACGAAATGAGACGGTTTTGTAAATCTACTATTGTAGCCTGAAGGAACCGGTTTCATCGGTAAAATGGAGTTGAAGGGACTAAACCTCTAAAAACGAGTGATAGTTTTGACTGAACTACTGACATCCCAGATTTTTTTTGTATGGATATGCGAAGTCTAAGAAAAGATGGTGAGTGTTCACTTACTTGTTCCTCAAGAGAATCCCGTCTGATACTGGCTTTCTGTCTTCTTGTTAGAACTCTAAGAAGTTCAGACACCCTTCGAAAGCAAGTATCTCTGTAAGATGTTAGTTAAATAGCGCGCAAAACTTAATACAGCACAAGTAGCCACTCAGAATGAGTTAACTCGTCGCGAATAAGTATGGCAATGGCGACGTATCGCGCGACGTTTCATTGTTGAGAGAATCGTCCATGATCGATGATAGAAAGTACCAATGGCTTTGATTGTACCAAAGCTATTTCTCAATCATACGTAATACACAATTGATTTACCACAGTCGCGATTATTCAGAATATCAATAGTAACACCTTAACAAATAATTAACATAGGTATTTCTCCCTTCAAGCACTGAACAAGCTAATTTTGAATGTAAACTCTGTACTAAAGTTTATGTTTCCTTTCGTGTAACATAACAGAAACGTCTCACTTTACAAGATTATTAAACTGACGATAATGATCAGACGGAAGAAACTAAGTTTGATATGAATTACATACCGACGTATGAAGAACTAAAGACTAAGTACGTTGCTTTGAAATTTCAATCACGAAAAAATTTTTGCTTTGAAAGGATCTCCGTAAGAGACTTCTTTAAAGCTACAACATAAGCGGTAGAATCGAGACCTGTAGCCTTAAACATATTTTTAAATAACTGCAACAAGACGCTTCGTCCAGGAATGCAGTATTATGGTGAAGACCAAAATTGCATTCTGGACGACTTTTATGCAATACGATGATGCAAATTTCTTGCAGGTCCTCTATCCGTTTATATTGTGTAGTCGTTTGTACAGAATGCTTACTACAAGAGACCACTAGTTAAGATGCGTCTGTCTTTCAATGAGTCCCGATGAAAATTAATACTTCGGTGACGCAAATGACACGAAACAAGTTACTGGAGATGATGCAGTTTTTGAAGCTTGCAAAATCAGATTCAGCACAAAAAATGGCGTGCTAAAAAGCAAGTTTGAACTTCCATTCCGTGAGTTTTGGCCCTGACAATTAACTCTTAAATAAGTAACAATGTTTGCCCAAGCTTACACTAGAAATAACGTGGCGTATACTTTCCTGTTGTGCCTAATAAAACTAAGTTTGTGCTGAACCTAATGAAACTCATTTAGACTTGGGAGATTGACGGTTGGCTTCAAGAACCATTAACGCGCAAGGTTTTTATACCTATGTAATCGTCTCTTTCCCTTTCGTTCTCTCTCTCTCTCTCTCTCTCTCTCTCTCTCTCTGTGTCAATAGTTATATGGTTATTAAAATAATGCTTTTTCGCTCATTCTTGTAGGATTCTTCGATGAGCTCGCGGCCACGGGACTGGAGAAAGTGGTGTGTACAATTGTCACAGACCATCTCTCCACCTGCAGCAACATATCAACGTGAGCACAGTAATAAATATGTCATCCATTGGTTCATCGCTGTGTGTGTTTTAGCTATTTAAACGGCGTGACTTTTTATAGAACTACCAATATTTGATCAGATCCCTATATGACTGTTTGCCTCTGAGTAAACTATATCCAACAATGGCTCGTTCATTTCTTTTATTTACACAACATTAAAATTTACTCATGGTTTTTGTACTGAATACCTCTCTGGTCAATACGACCCCTACAGAAACTTATTTTAATTTACTAAATGTAACTTTTATAACAACGGTATGGTGACCGTTTCATTTACAGCTGCAATGTATATTTTTATGTTAGTTCATTAAAATATCGCCAATGTATCTTGAGCAAATTGTTTGGGTCCTTCAGAAACCCAGTGGTACTCAGTGAAATAAAAAAATAACTCTTGTAGCAGGTGGGGTAACATGTATCTGCCCATCTTGAAAAGTGAGCTCTCCAGAATAATCAACGACTTCCAGTATCCAGCCACAAATGAAGGGCAGTTCTATGTTGCGTACCCTAGCATTCCCACCGAGCGAGGCGGATTAGCACACTGGACTCGCATTTGAGAGGACGACGGCTCATACACGGATCCGTCCATTCAGATTTATGTTTTCAGTGATTTTCCTAAATTGCTTAACGCAAATGCCGGGATGGTTCCTTTGGAAAGGCACGGCCGCTTTCCTTCTCCATCCCTCCCTAGTCCGAGCTTGTGCTCCATCTCTAACGACCACATTGTCGATGGGATGTTATACAGTAATCTCATCCTCCTCCTCCTCTCACATTCCCAAAGAGAGGGTAGTAATGGCGCTCAGGAAGAGACAGTTGCATACAACTGGGTGATAATGGCGTGGTATCACAGGGCTACTCACTTGCCGATTGGTCAAGAGCTTATGCCATGCGTAGCATACTGGGCCATTTTTCCGAAATGCAGTAAAGTGGGTCCAGAAAGACGCTCAACCGCGTCCTGTACCTCAGTGTGTACTCCCATGTCTACGATCGTGTACTTGGGTGGGAGTGCCAAGGTTTGTTTTACTTATTTTTATGTCCAAAATCCTGATGGGGGAATGAATTTTTCTTTTTATAGTCGCTTCTGTCTTACGATAGGACCTATAGTGTTTAACCTGAGAGTACAAGAACATACCATACATCTGAGGTATAAGAGCATTATGACTTCAACGGCATCTCATTCTCGTTAAACTCCGTCCTAGCAAAAGTTCAGAGGCAGAATCCGGATAATCCAATTAATGTTTGCAGCCTTCACATGGACAAAAAAAGCAAGAAGAAAAAGATCAAAGAAAGCACACTCCGCAGAATAAAAAGACAAAGATGTGAACCATAAATATCACCACACTATTTTTCAAAAGTAGCCGGTCAATGTTCTCAAACAGATTTCTTGCTATAGAAAATTAACCTCCTTATAAAGTTGAAATTAATCTTCATATTTCCACCACAAAATTCTCAGTGAAGAAGTTGACCTAGTAAACAGCTCTCTTATACACAAATATTATGAGTTATTTAAAAACATAAAGTGTAGTGTACAGCCCTCTCACAGCCAACAACCGAAAAATCTTATGTTATTAAACTCTTCAGAAATAAATTAATTTAATCTAAATTACTTCACTTGATTAAATCTTATAAAAGTACAACTACTACTATCGATTACTTCAGACGCACTTTCTCAATACGTATACATTGTTGACTTGCTTCATGTAGAATATGATTATGAAAATTTGCGCTCATGACAACCAAACAAAACCGATCTGTTCGCCACTAGTGATAACACACTGAAGAGCCAAGACAACAGGTACACCTTCCTAATATGATATAGGTCCTCAGCAAGCAACATGACGTGGCATGGAATCGACTAATTTGTGAAGTAATGCGTAAGAGAGGATGGAGATCTCTTCTGAACAGCACATTACAAGGCATCACAGATATGTTCATAAATGTTCATGTATGTCCAGCGGACGTGTTTAAACTCAGAAGAGTGTTCCTGGAGCCACTCTGTAGCAATTCCGCATGTGTGGCGTGTTTTATTGTCTTGTTACAATTGCCAAAGTCCGTAGGAATTCACAATGGACGTGAATAGATGCAAGTGATCATACTGGATTTTTACCTACGTGTCACCTATCAGAGTCGTACCTGGACGTATCAAGTGTCACACATCACACCAACAGCACACACCGCAGTCCATTACAGAGCCTCCACCAGCTTGAACAGTCCCCCACTGACATGCAGGGTCCATGGAGTCATGAGGTTGTCTACATATCCGTACACGTCCATCTGCTTGATACATGTTGAAATGAGACTCGTCCCACCAGGCAACATGTTTAAAGTCATCGATAGACCAATGTCTGTGTTGACTAGCTCAGGTTAGGCGTAAAGCTTTGTGTCGTGCAGTCGTCAAGGATACACGAGTGGACCTTCGGCTCCGAATGTCCAGATAGATGATGTTTAGTTGAATGTTTAGCACACTGACACTTGTTGATGGCCCAGCATTTACATCTGCAGCAATTTGCGGATGGGTTGCACTTCTATCACGTTGGACGATTATCTTCAGTCATCGTTGGTGCCATTCTTATGGGATCTACAAATTCTGTTCTCAAATTAAACACATCGAATCCTGTGAGTTCAATTTTTTTCAACATTAAACAACATTTTGTAAAGATAATCATTATTCGGTTTTATTTCAGCGATTACAAAATCAATTCGAGAGTTGGCATTGGGGTTGGAGACATAAGCTGGCGTTGGTGATATGGTCAGACAAGGAACATGGGGAATAGCTTGGAGTCCATTTGCAGGTAGTCAGAATTTTCATCCAGTTGATGCGTGCTCTGCGACGGCAAAATCATGAGACATCCACGGGTATAGTACAGTGGTCTGTTCAGATGATCCTAGATTCGGATGATTAAGGTCTCGGTTTGTTTCACACTTAATTCAGCCATTTTTAACAACCGCAAACAGATGCTCCACATCTCTGATAAGTTCAGTTGAACAATACAGGGCTACACCAAGGTTCGAATCCACATTAACCAAGATGTAATTTGCTAACTACTGAAGGAACGTCAGTGTATGTTAGGCCACGACAGAGGTACCAGTAATCTTTCTCATACTGGAAATTTTAGGTCATTACTGAACAGGGCACTTATTTCTCATTGTATTGGAACTTGAGATGTGAAAATGTCGGTGCTGGTCTAGAAATCCGGATTCTTCTTCGCAGGCTCTGAACTTCGCTGAGGCGGTACAGTTCCTTCATGCTACTGCTTCCCCAACATTCCAAACTGTTCAAAGACTCCACGAAAGGAGCGTGTCTTGATACGAATCCTTGTCTGGCACACACTTTATCATCATCTAAGGCCATGCTGCAGCGTATCGACAGCTAGGTATTGGTTGAAAAATAATTATGTTTTTAACATTTTGCCATGCGTTTTCAACAGTAACAATTGGGGGCAGTTTCGACTTACAGTAAGATAAACAACACTTCATCACACCATTTATGAATCAAACATGCCACACCTCTCTACTAATGGAAAAGAATTCAATAGTTAATATCTCTTTGCGCGTAGAAACAACAGTTAGAATAGTAGGGGAAAGCCACTATCAGACCACTCTGCATTGTTGCCAGATCCCTCTAAAGTGAAGAGCCAAGGCTATGATCACGATAAAGGGTCCTTCTGTGGAGGCAGTTATCCTCCTTGATGGTCATCAGTCGACGTCCTTGCAACAAGTGGTCAATTGTTATCCACAAGTCAGACATTTGACCAAGCACTCTTATTTCACATAAACATATGCCAGTTATATTTATATAATACCTGTAACTTATATGACAAACATTTATTAGTTAATTGTTCGTCAATCATAATTTATAATACAGATGCAATGATTTATTAGCCAAACTAACAAATTCCGCAGTTATTGCTAACCGTCAGACCATCAGACTGACTCCCTAACTGTCTTTAGTACACCATAGACAGAAAATCATGAGTTTTCATCATATACCAGATGCTACCCTCTGGCAGAATGGTAAGAATAAGAAGACTGTCAAATTCGAATGTAAATATTAACCCAACCCCCTTCTCCCATTATTCACTGTGTGTATGTGTGTGTGTGTGTGTGTGTGTAATTGTGCAAATAGATGGAACTTATGTTATTTTCAACATCACTCTGAGCGATACTAACTGGTACGTTGGAGCAGGACGGTGCCACACGTCATAATCTGTAGTAAACTTTTGGTATTTTTAGACTTAGTGTCTCCCTGGTTTTGTAGAATCTGTTTGTCAGAGAGGCTTGTGGTGCGAATGAGGCCTGTAAGGTGACGGAGCCTTGAGTTAGCGGCAGCACGAGGCAGGTGGCTGTGCTGGTAGCATCCAGTGTATTAGCTGGAAAACGACTTGGCCGCACCTGGAGTAATAGCGCAACCTAGTTCAGTTGGGACCCGTTGTCTGGAAAGCAGTAATTTGGAAAGGATCTTCCATTTTCTGGAAGAGCGCTTCGGATTCACAATACAGGTGTTGCCCGAAGTTGATCGGCGGTTAAACCATCGGTTCGTGGTCTTTATAGCCGTCACTGAACTGTCGCTCCACCGCGTTTGCATTTACACACGAGTATTGGATAATTTCACTTGAAGCTGTGTAACTTTTTTATTGAGTACTTACCATCTGTGTGTTTTAGTTGTTCGTCTTCGAAAGTTTTAATTCAGTCTGCCACTGTGGCCGTCACTAGTTAAGTTATTTAGTGACTGGTCCCTTGAATGATTTAACTGTTCCTGTTACAAGGTTGGCTTAGAGTTTGCACTGGTGGGGGCCATAATTTGTATGGAAATGTGGCTCCAGTGGTAACTGATGCATGTATCAGGTCTTATCACGCCAAATTAGTTATTAGTGTAGCATACTGCCAGGAGGGGTGCACAAGAAAGACGTCTGAAATAAAGTTGCAAGATTAAGGCTCTGATAACCCACTGAGGTAGCAGAGGATGAATTCTAATGCTGCAGATTTGTTCTTGAGTTAAGTAAGTACTTTTTGGAATAGAACATTTCACGTCTCATAATTTGGTGTTCATCTGTAGGAGTTCTGCAGCTAAATATGTTTTGAAATTGTTCATTACTCCTGTACTGTAACTGAGCAAATTTTAATTTGTGGCAACTTGTAATAAGGAGATCCCGCTGTAATTTGTTGTTATGTACTTCAAGTGCTTTTGCTGAATTGGAGCTATCAAAACATTTTTTTAAAATGTTTGAATAGCTGTCAGTTGGTAATTATAAATTTATGGGTTACTAAATGCATTTTGAAGATATCATTGGGAATTTTAAACTTTTTGTCACAAGTAGTTACCGAGCCTGCGTTGGAAATTTTAACTGGTGTTATAATTGCTTTGGGCTCAAATTTGATACTATTGTACCACCAGTATCTTATCCCTGATTTGGTTCAGTGTACATATTATCAATTTAGAGTAAACCTTGTATTGGCTACCCTGTAAAGGAAGAAAACAATAAAAGAGACATGACAATATGTTTTTAATATCTGTTGGGTAAGAATTGTTTATTAATAAATTTGTTTTATACATTATCTGAATTAATGTTAGCCTTGCACCTTACCACTCCGTCATAGCTCCTACCATACCAAGAACATATGTCTTAAAATAAATTAAAAAATAATAATATATTAATTATTCTATCTGTATGATGGTGTTTGTAATTGTAATTGATATTTGCTTATCTGGAACGTGGACGTTTAATTATTCGGTATCAGACGCTTGACAATGGCTTTTTCGTAAAGGCAATGTTACTCGTAGTTGACCGCGAAATAAAACTGAAATAATCGGACTTCGTAAATAAATCGTTTCCAAAGACTGCTGCGGTAGGTGCGGACTCAAATCTAAATCTCAATATTAGAATAATTTGCCAGCCATGTCAATACGTCGTACAGAGGTGTCTGTCTACTAAACATAAAAAAGTTACACAGTTAGTTAAATCAGATATATTCAATGAATAAGCCTACAGTTCATAATCCTACTTACTTTTATAAATATAAATTCTTTACAGAATCGAGTGCCTAGTCTGGTTGCAACTCGCAGTATTCTTCTCTAACATGAAATATGGCGGTGTGCCAGACAATAAAATAAAATACGTGCTTCTCGCACCACTTCAACCAGAGCTCTCCCTTTTCTTAATTAAACATAAGAGTAACGTAATTGTGCTTTTGTTTTATCAGCGACACAGCGCTGCAGTTGTGTGCCATAGGCTTTATTTATTTGTCACTGATTATTTATTTAATTAATATTTCGCGTTTCCGCGGAAACTCACGCTCGGCATGCAAATGTGCCTTTATATTGCCCCCTGAATTGCGAGGCGAAAGGACACACCTGCAGGCGAGCAATTCACCTAAAGGCACAAGAAAATCTAAGTTATCTACAACTATTTACATGACCTACATTATACACATTATATACAAATTTTGAATGACGCGGGTGCGCCGTAAAAGTTCTTATGTTGGCAGATAGAGTGCGCGCATGCGCAGAAGCGTCTGTGTGACTGCCGTTATGTCGTACAGTTAGATCACGCGGCACAGTATTGCAGTTCATATTGTTCGTGTGCGCGCGTTTCTCAGTCGTTGCACAAAGAAAATATTCAACCAAGATTACATATGAAGACTACATTCTATGACAGGTAACTTAGTTTTAAATTTACAATATTTGTTATAACACAATACAACTTAGATTGTTGAATGTTCTTAGTTACATAGTATTGTTTTGAAATACTTCAAAGAAAAATGTCCATATGTTTCAGGTGCATTGACCTATACACATCGTGTCGTTATTACAGTTCATATTCATCCGCTGCACAATAATTTTTTTACAGGTTAGTATCGTTGTGGTAAAGTTTTTTGATCACAGTAACATCGTTGTATAACAACGTGATTAATACATAAGCGTGTCCATTTCTCATCTCCATTACAGTCGTTGTGATGCAGTTCGTTGTGACTAAAAGCATTGCTTATTACAGATCAGACGTGACCCGTCGAGTAATTGGTCCACGTGCAGTTCGTTTTTTTTTACATTCCGTGGAAGCTTGGTTGCAGAACCTCGGACGGCACATAGCTGGCGTCGATCCTTGGACAGTCCAGGTAAGAGTGTCCGTCACATTTCGAGAACATTTCATTCCCTGAAGTTCCAACCAAAATTCTTCCACCCGTCGTGTTGTTTTCTGGACAGGCACTATGTGTCCATTTAATCCAGTTTACATCTTGAAGTTAGGTACTGTAGTAATGTCACTAGACGATGCACGAATTATGCACTTCACATTTTCAGTTTTTCGCTGAATATAGTTCACCTAAATGTTCGTAGTTATTAATCAAAGAAATCATTCATCGCGTTTACATAGATACGCTGCATAACAAATGGCATTAACCATTTCTTTCACATAGGTTTCTGCGTAGTTGCAGAGTTAGTAATGTTCGTTAATGTCCGTGAACAGAGGTTCACTATGCAATGTCTTTTTGGCACTCGTTTTGTTCAAATTTTTTACATAGTACAGTTATATGATACATCAGTTAAAAAAAATAAGTAATTATACATACTCACGTCACATATTTTCTTAGCATAAACATAATACAGTTGCACATAAACATGTTTGCATCATCATTACATAGCTATAGGTTATTACATTGTGTCACATTTGATTACATGAATTGTCGATATTTACATCCTCTTTAGCGGTTTTGCTGGGATATTATCGATGTTTTTTGTGATGTCATCTGAAATTAAGATTGGTTAGACACAACATTCATTACATCAGTAGACAAGACCAGGCGTTTTCACTACTCAATAATATTCAAAATAGTTGTTGTTGTTGTGGTCTTCAGTCCTGAGACTGGTTTGATGCAGCTCTCCATGCTACTCTATCCTGTGCTAGCTTCTTCATCTCCCAGTATCTACTGCAACCTACATCCTTCTGAATCTGCTTAGTGTATTCATCTCTTGGTCTCCCTCTACGATTTTTACCCTCCACACTGCCCTCCAATGCTAAATTTGTGATCCCTTGATGCCTCAAAACATGTCCTACCAACCGATCCCTTCTTCTAGTCAAGTTGTGCCACAAACTTCTCTTCTCCCCAATCCTATTCAATACCTCCTCATTAGTTACGTGATCTACCCACCTTATCTCCAGCATTCTTCTGTAGCACCACATTTCGAAAGCTTCTATTCTCTTCTTGTCCAAACTAGTTATCGTCCATGTTTCACTTCCATACATGGCTACACTCCATACAAATACTTTTAGAAACAACTTCCTGACACTTAAATCTATACTCGATGTTAACAAATTCCTCTTCTTGAGAAACGCTTTCCTTGCCATTGCCAGTCTACATTTTATATCCTCTCAACTTCGACCATCATCGGTTATTTTACTCCCTAAATAGCAAAACTCCTTTACTACTTTAAGTGTCTCATTTCCTAATCTAATTCCCTCAGCATCACCCGACTTAATTTGACTACATTCCATTATCCTCGTTTTGCTTTTGTTGATGTTCATCTTATATCCTCCTTTCAAGACACTGTCCATTCCGTTCAACTGCTGTTCCAAGTCCTTTGCTGTCTCTGACAGAATTACAATGTCATCGGCGAACCTCAAAGTTTTTATTTCTTCTCCATGAATTTTAATACCTACTCCGAATTTTTCTTTTGTTTCCTTTATTGCTTGCTCAAAATAGTAAGAGAGAGAAAATGTTCGATTCCTCGCGTTTTGTGCGTGTGTGTAGAGTGTCTGTGTGTCCTTGACTACTGATAGATGCTTTTCGTATTGAGAGATGTGCGTCTAATCTATTTCTCAAAGTAAAAGATCGCTTCACAGGTGACGTCTGTCAGTTCGTCAGGTGTCACACCAAGTCAGTGGTACCTTCAGTAACAAATGTTCCGTGAAAAATTAATATGTCATCCACTGCTACGTAATCATAAATTTTACTTTAATATTCCGTCCTTCAGGTGGTGCCGTGCGTTGAAAGAAGAGTTCTTCTGTCTTCAACTGCGTCACTGGAACCGCTGAAATGAAAATTTCTATACTACTTATTATCTGTGCTGTAACAACAGAGTTTTTCGAGTTGCTTAGCAATATTTTGATGGGTATGACCTTGACATTATTCAGCATGAAATGCTCTAAGATCTCGGTGTGCGTATAGCCCAATAATTTTGTTAGTTCTAGGATGTTGTAACAGATACGCACCAGGATGCGGTATGTTAACAATTATATAAGGTCCTTCATATAGCAGACGCCACTTAGGGTTGCGTCGTTTGAGTGCTACAGATTTATGATGAGTACGAAGTAGTACAAGCATTCCTACCTCGAATTTTTGTTTTCTTTTTATTATGTTTCTGTGATGTTTGTTTCGTATTTGTGCGTGATGTGTCAATGTAGTCAATACTTCTTTTATTTTCTGTTCAGGTGTGATTTCCTTGTCTGACAACTTAGGTAATGGTTCTATCCACTGATCGTTCTGTTTGCAATTGAACATGATCTCGTTAGGTGTGTAATTTGTATCATAAATATTTAAGTTATTGTGTACATCTTCGAAAAGACTTAGGTAGGACACCCAATTAGTATGTTTTGATGAAATATAGGTCCTCATGAATCGATTTAATTCTCGGAAAAGTCTCTCAGTCGCGTTACATTGTGGGCTAAACCTCGAAATAAATATACTTTTGATGTTATTGTCCTTCAAGAAATTTCTCCATTTGTACCCAGAGTAGTATGCTGCATTATCTGACAGAATTGCTTTAGGTTTTCCCACGTGCGTCAGGTAATCACTTGAGAATCTTCGTATTATAGCACTTGCAGTGGCGGATTTTAAAGCATAAAGTTTTACATGTTTAGAAAATATATCGTAAAAAGCTAAGATATATTTGACGCCTCCAGAGCTTGCTGGATGCGGTCCACTGATGTCAGTACACAGAATTTCCAGGGGTTTACTGGGTAAAATAGAATGTAAATCTGTTTTTGTGGATAAATTCTGAGGTTTTGATTTTTGACATATGACACATGTTTTCAGTTCCCTGTAAATTTTTCTTCTCATATTGCTAAAATAACAGTATGTGCTGAGCTTCGCTAAACACTTTTTTGTCCCATAATGTCCCCAAACTAAGTGTGTGTGCCAAATTAAATTACGTTCAGACTCTTTGGGAATGCATACACACCAGTTAGTAGCATTAGGATGTCGTCGATAAAATAGCACATCATTGTGTAACTTGTAATACTTAGTCAAAGGATGATTGTGTTTTTCTACCAGTAATGTTATTATCTTATACCAGTGAGGATCAGATTTTTGTAATTCAGCCATGTTTCTGCACATATCAATATAATATTGGTGATACTGCTTGTCTTGCATTAAGAGAATCCTGTAGTCATTTATATTTTCTAAGTCACTGTTGGTATCATTCATACCTTGTGGAAGTCTAGACAAAGTGTCTGCAATGGTGTTGTCCTTACCTCTTATGTACTTAATTTCAAAAGAGTAGTTCTGAAGTGTAACTGTTCATCGTGATAGTCTAGGATGTACAAGTTTACAAGTTAACAAAAATGTCAGGGCCTGGTGATCGGTGTAAATTACTGTATGTTTTCCAAATAAATAATAATTGAATTTCTTGAATGCCCATACTATGGAAAGTGTTTCTAACTCAGTAGTGGAGTATGTACGCTCACATTCAGTTAAAGTACGACTTGCAAACCCAATAATTCTTATCTGTTCCTTTTCTTTATTCTTTACAACTTGAAATAAGCAACCTCCCAAGCCAGTTCGTGAAGCGTCACAAGTCATACAAAAATCTAAATTGAAATCTGGATGGCTCAATAAGTTTGCACCCACTAAAGCATGTTTAATTGTATTAAAGTCATTCTGGCACTGTTCCGACCGGATCCAAATTGATTCTTTCTGAGTAGATTTAGCAGATGTTTACTGTTCAAAAGTGGTTGTGGCAAAAAGCGTCTAAAAAATGAACATAGCCCAAGGAATGATTTTAACTGCTTTTTAGTTCGAGGGCTAGGAAAGTTTCTGATAGCATCTAATTTACTGGGATCAGGACGTATGCCCTGTGAATTAATGATATGTCCTAAATATTTTATCTCGCTGCAACCAAATTTTGATTTTCTTAGGTTGGCTGTGACTCCAGCTTGTGCAAATTTTTCTAAAATTCTTTGAAGTGTGTCAACGTGTTCATTCCAAGACTGTGTAGCTATCAGTATATCATCTACATAGTGTGTGACTGTCTCAACTAAATCGTCGCCAAGCACGGTATCCAGGGCTGTAATGAATACCCCAGAGCTGACATTCAGTCCGAAGGGTAGAACACAAAACTGATAGGTTCGCCCCCCGAACATAAATGCAGTATATTTCCGTGAATCAGGAGTGATACCCACCTGCCAAAACGAATTAGCGAGATCTATTGTGGAAAAATATTTTGCATCTAGAAATTTCTGTAATTGCTCTTCTAAATTTTCGGGTTTTGTGTGAACCGGTAAAATTATTTCATTAATTGCTCGTGCGTCTAACACTAACCTAATGCTTCCATTCGATTTTTTGACAACAAGTAGAGGACTACAATAAGGTGAGGTGGATGGTTCAATGACCTTCCAGTCTAACATTTGTTTTAATTCTTGCCACACAGCAGGTCGTTGAGATAACGGTACGTTATATGTCTTATGGTAGAAGATCTTGTGAGGCTTAACTTCAATCTTGTACACATACGTGTTGATAACACCCAATCGTTTGGTAAAAGCTTGTAAATATTTGGATAACACTTCCTGTAGTTTTATACGTTCATGTACACTGAGAGCTGTAGCTTCACTTATCTTATGATCAAGCAATGTTTTCAAGTCCATTAGCTCTGTGTCAGATGAGTGTGTTTGCATGTCTTGAATGTCTTTGTCAAGTACTAACTGAACCTTGTACCCTGTACAGTGTTTGTCATGCTTTAGAGTTCTCCTGTCCAAATCAATAATAATTACCCTGCTTTTATCATTTAAAATACATTTACCTTTGGAGAAGTCTATAATGCAGTCCTTCTCGCTCATAATATCTATTCCTAATATGCAATTTGTCACAAGGTTTTGTACAACCAGGAATGGCCATTGTACGGTTCCATTACCTATTTTAACGTTTACAAAAACTTGCTTCGTAACCCTACATGACTTATTACCTAGTGCAGTAGTTATTTTACAGTTTTGGGCAGGAAACTCAGGCACAGGTTCCAATTCACACATCTTTTTATAGAAATTAAAAGACAAAACGCTCACAGCTGCACCTGTATCTAGGATAATAGTAGTTGGAATCCCACCTACTACACCAGTAGTAGATGCTAAAACAATTTCATTTGTGTTTGAACGACATTGTGTACTGTCTTGCAAAAGTTCATCTGATATATTCTCATTGTGGTTGTATCTTATAAATAAAACAGGTAATTTTTGTTTAGAATTATTCGGCATATCATTATTCCGTTGTTCAAGTGTGGTGTCAAATAACTGATTAACATTGAAGTCGCCCCCCAAGAATTCTTCAGCCACGACCTGGGGCATAGTAGTGACTGTTTCTAGTTTGTTGGATTAGCATTTGTACTAGGTACTGACACAGATTGAGGTTGTGCATCAGGTGTCATTTCTATTATATTCACATTCGGATATTGCCTATTATGATCTCCAAACTGTTGCGGTTGTTGTTGCTGTTGCGCATTATAACTTACCTGTCGGTCGTAAGGTATGCTCCAATTTTGTCCTGGTGTCTGCTGTGGTAAAGCAGAGTTTGAATGAAAGTACTGATCGTTACGAGTCCAACCTTGATGCTGTCTTGGCTCGTAGTTGTTATTATTTCTATTTCTGTTTGTGTTTTTGTTGTTGCCTTTGTATCCGTTGTTACCGTTGTAGTTATTACCGCGGTGCCTTTTGTATGGATTGCCGCATGAAGTGTCATTACTGTTGTAACTATTGTTTGTATTGGAATACGCATGTTGATTTTGATTTCCGTACTGAGACGGCATGTGAGTTTGCTGTTTTTGTTGTACCGCGTATCCAACTGTGGACGCACCAGAATTGTGTTGGCAAGCCTGCATGTTTTGCATACCACTAGTGTAAACATTGTGGCTGCTGTTTTGCCGCGCGAAGCGCTGGTCTTCAAGTAACATGTCAACCGAATCTAAAGCTGTTAAAAAATAATCTGAATCGTCATCCGGGATATGTAGGAGTTTTTCTTTAATGTTGAAAGGCAATTTGGCCTTCAACGCACGGAGTATATCACGCGTTGCGACTGGTTCGTCTAAAAAGTGTCCCATGTTCAAGTATTTTTCAAAATATCTGCGTAAGTTACCATTTTTACTGTTAAAAGTTTCAGGTTCTAAAATTTGTCTTCTGAGTCGCTCCTGGACGGATTGCGACCAGAATTTGTTCAGAAAAGCACGCTCAAACTCACTGTACGTGGTACATACGTCAGCTTGACTGTATGCCCAGACAGCTGCATCGCCTTGGATGTAACCGACAATATATGAAATCTTTTTCCGGTCACTCCAAGTGCGTGGAAATGCGTTACTAAAGGATTTAAGAAAAATCACCGGATGAATGGTTCGTTTTTCTGGGATAAAAATCTGAAATTGCCTGTGTTTCATTAAGCTTTCTTCTTCCTTCGTATTGTGATATGGATTTATTCCACTGTAATTACTGGTATGTTCAGCTGGCGAGTAATTACGATAATGTTGCTGTGGTTTACCATGATAATAGCTTGTGTTTGTGTTTGCACATCGTGGTATGTGTTGTAGTCGTGGTGTGTTTTGTTCTTGTGTGTTTGTCGTGTGCGGTATGTGTGTGTCATACTCGAATGTATATTGGTTCCTGAACTGTGCATTTTGACTGATATTTTCGTTACATTCAGACTGTGGTCGATCGGTGAATTGTCTCATGGGTGCAGTGACGGATTGTACAGCGTCACTGATCAGCTGTTTGTTATTAGTAATGTATTGCGCTACGGAGTCGTGCACAATTGTTGGTAAATTTTCACGTAAGCATGTATCAAAATGTTTGTCTTTGTTCACTACCCAATCATTAAATTCCTTATTAATATTTTGAAAATGAGCTGTGGCATCAGATTGTAAGATGTCAGTCAGGTGTTGTTCAACATTGTCAAATTTATTCTGTACGTCAGTAATTCGTTTTTCAAGGTTGTCATGTACTGAAGGATATGTTTGAATTTGTTCAGTAAGAACTTCACACGTGACATTAAGGTTTTTTACTTGTGTCTGTAAAAGTGCTACGTCAGTTGTAGTCTTTTCTTGTCTCGTATTAAGCTGGGAAAATTTAGTACTGAGTTCAGTCATCTATTTGGTCAGTGTGGCGTCTATAAGTTCCACACGTTTACATAAAGTGTCATTACCTGTCTTGAGTGCTATGAGGTCAGATTTAATTGCGTCATTTTGTGTCTTTAACTGTTCATTTTGTGTCTTTAAGGTTGCCATATTTTCTGCGTTTTGTTTCATTAGCATTTGTAACATGTCGGCAATGTTTACCGTTTGCAAGGTCTCTGCCCCCGCCGCGTCATTAGACGTGACGTCATGCATTAACATGGGCTCTGATTGAGACTTTGAAATTTTTGTGGTGGACGGCCTATTGTCAAAATTTTCGTCAACACTTGCGTCAATGTTTGATGAATCGTCACTACCGGTTGCTGTCGTAAAGTCATTTTCTAACACTTGTCTCACGTCCGAGTCGGATTGCGTCTGAATAGTACGTCCTTGCTGTTTCATTTTTGCGTATTGTTTTCTAGTTATTACCATGCCACACGTGATATATGTTTCAAGAAAATTTTTGACACTGATTTTAAAATAAAATGTAGTTGAGCATGAATCGCTCGTAGCAACAATGGCTGTCTGTTAATTTAAAAATATAAACTGAATTTGAGATTATTGGTAATGGCTGCTGGCCATGTTACATGATATCGTACAGAAGTCGGCCATATTGTACACTCGTGTATTGGTATTGTTGCATACGTTATTGTTTAGGGAAAAGTACTGAGAACGAAATTTATCACTGAAACTGTTATGCGGAAAAGAAACACTACAGAATTTACTGAAAAGCTAATACACTGAATTATACGTCTGGTCAAGCCTGCTAATGCAAAGATGCTGCGTCTTACCTTATTTTGCTGGAAGCTTCTTTGCGTCTTCCGGCAAAATTTCAGAATTTGAAAATATCTTCCAATTTTGTTATCTCTCATACATTGACGTCCAGGTCCAGAAAGTTGATTTTTTTTACATGAAACAAAGAGAACAATGTAACAAATGACAAAATAACAAGTCCGACACGCAGTCGCCAATATAAAATAAATTAAAAATAATAATAATATTAATTATTCTATCTGTATGATGGTGTCTGTAATTGTAATTGATATTTGCTTATCTGGAACGTGGACGTTTAATTATTCGGTATCAGACGCTTGACAATGGCTTTTTCGTAAAGGCAATGTTACTCGTAGTTGACCGTGAAATAAAACTGAAATAATCGGACTTCGTAAATAAATCGTTTCCAAAGACTGCTGCGGTAGGTGCGGACTCAAATCTAAATCTCAATATTAGAATAATTTGCCAGCCATGTCAATACGTCGTACAGAGGTGTCTGTCTACTAAACATAAAAAAGTTACACAGTTAGTTAAATCAGATATATTCAATGAATAAGCCTACAGTTCATAATCCTACTTACTTTTATAAATATAAATTCTTTACAGAATCGAGTGCCTAGTCTGGTTGCAACTCGCAGTATTCTTCTCTAACATGAAATATGGCGGTGTGCCAGACAATAAAATAAAATACGTGCTTCTCGCACCACTTCAACCAGAGCTCTCCCTTTTCTTAATTAAACATAAGAGTAACGTAATTGTGCTTTTGTTTTATCAGCGACACAGCGCTGCAGTTGTGTGCCATAGGCTTTATTTATTTGTCACTGATTATTTATTTAATTAATATTTCGCGTTTCCGCGGAAACTCACGCTCGGCATGCAAATGTGCCTTTATAGTCTGTTCACTGCACCATCACTCATTGAATCACACTACATGGAAAAAACTGAGTTGTAGTTATTATTAAATCACACGCTTACCTCATTTTCGGAAAGAAACTTTAGATGTTCCTACTTTTCAACAACCAGTGATGCATCGGCAGCTGATATTTTAACCACACCGTCACTTGTCGAGCAGAAACAGGATCAACAGCAGCAGCAGCATACAGATGGGTTACCGAACATTTTACATAGGGACGTACAGCTGTTTCCTGCATCATGATCAACACCTGTGGAGTCTTAGCTAAGTGGTCCCAGTCTGCTACTGTGTGTACAAACCTGATTTGTTGTGGTGACTGTCAGTAGCTTTCTTTGACCGAGTTAACAAACTGCAACATCTTTTAAACTTTTCACGCTTTTTAGAGTGTACTTCTGACAGAAAAGCTATTCTACCTAGATAATGAAACATTTCATGAAAATTGTCCTCCTCTGTTATACCTCCTTATTGGCTGAATTTTCAAAAACAGCTGAGAATTCAGATACCGATTTTCAATTATGTAACTTTTAAAAACACTTTAGGTAATTTTTTAGTAATGATTTACTTTCAAACAAAAATTGTCACCCACTTTTTCACCAACCTAGGTACTGAATTTACAAAATTGCTGAGATAGAAATTCCCTTATTTCTAACTGACGAACCAAATACCAGTGTCCGTAGTTCCGACATAGAAACAGTGATATATTTTCAAAAACCTTTTACCTCGAGTTTCACGCCATTAGGAGTGAAATTTCAAAAAACTCCTGTAAAACGATTTCTACAATAGGATATCGATACAGTTTCAGTTCTAATACAACCACATACCTTCATAAGAATTTTAATCCCCTATTTCACCTTCTTAGCGGTAGAATTTCCCAAAACAATTAAACATGTATATCTTTTTATTTTCTAACTGGGAAGCCAAACACAAATTTTCGTTAATATTGCTTTAAAAATGTTTTCGTAATGAAATATTTTCATGAAAGATTTCAGCTCTTATTCACCCCTTTAGCCATACTTCGACTGACACAAACCATAATTTTAATAGGAGACAAACTTTCATTGTTTCAACTGAAATTTTTAGGTAATAGTTATAAAAAACGAACACAGTATAATCCAATGGGAGTACCGGAATAAGAATACTGTAGATCAGAATTCGTTTGGTTGTATTAACAGATAAGAAACAGAGAAATAGTTTTTCGCTCTCACTAAGCTCATATCTGTTCTGTAAGAACCTTCATAGTTAGCTATAATCGCTTCGATATGATGTGTAATGGTGAATTGGATCTTGAAACAATGTTGAATCTGTGTTTTACCCGATTTATTTCAAAAGTAGCATTCGCTGTATGGTCGTCATTGATTCCAAAGATCACCAACATGACCAATCAGTTAAGGAAATAGAATGCTTTATTTTCGGAGACAATTTAAGGCACCAGAATCATTAAAACATCGAGAATCGGACCAGCACTGAAGTGCTAAAAATAGATTTTCGTTTTCTGAAATATTGACGTATGGAATATCGCTTACGTAATATTCGCTGTTAACTATCAGCCTAAAATCACTGGTCGATGTAGTACGCAACCACTGAAATAATTTTTACTACAAAAAGTAGTTTTAACACATAGCCAAAGTACATTTCAATTTTCTAGGCCCAAGACTATAAAAACAGATAATAAGAGATACTTTTTACATGTGATTAACTACTATCAAAGGAATAAATCAACGACATTTAGTTCACGATAACATTACAGGATATTTAACCCGGATCCTGGATAGTTTTGTTTTCTTTCACGTCCCTGAGGTACACCGATGTGTACTTCACAATAAAATCTACTGCTAGAACTTAACAAGAAAGTAGCCACGTAAGCACATCGTGCTTTTAATTCGATCATAAAAAAGAGAGGCAGGAGAACACTAGATTAAATACACTGGCGCATGTCCCCAAGGAACTTGACATGATGTCGATATGGAGTCCAGCTCGAAACCACAGAAAAGATTTTGAAAATGCAATAACGCTTGAGGTGTAACAAAAGTTTGTAAATTTACGATTTTCGGCCCAGGAAAGTCGTTGCACATGTAAATCTCAATTAATCTTGTCCTTTAAATAGCGATTTACGGGTTCTAGTCACTATTGGCCTCATAACATGAATCCTAGACACGTACACTACGCTAGCTCTGTGGTAACATGCTAATCTGTAACTAAGTGTCTGCTGTTCTGGTTCGCGGTCCAGTCTCGCAGACTGCGACGTTTTTATCCCTTCTGTGAAAGAGCTACAAGCAGTCACATCAAACATCGATAAGGAAAACGCAAGAAAATACTTTCGGCTCATAGTGCAATTGTGAAAGACTTACAATGCTGCACAATGCCTCTTTCCGCTGATGACAAGCAAATTTTGGGTTTCTAGGAATACCTAACTTTATTTATGAAATGCTACATTTACATACCTCTTGAGTATGACACGGTATACCAATTAAACACAAACCCAATCGAAATCTAAGCGAGTAGTATTTTATTAATTTGGTCCGGTAGAGGCACGCTTGTGTACAGATACTCAGGTTTATTAAAACAGACTTTCGTCGTAAGGTTATTATGGGTAGTTTTATTTCATTTCTTAAAATGCAGAGCAAATTTTCGTTGGGATTCTTTTAGTGTTGTTTAAACAATAGTAGACATGAGAGACAAATTAATCATCAACGATATATGCGAATTCTCTTAGGTTATCTATAACAGTCTGACAGTGCTCACGCAGTTTATTGATTACATGTAGAAACGTGTTCTGAGTTAAAGCTGTCAAACAAGGTTTGAAGAAGAATAAAATGCCACTACCACACGGTAGCTAATGTATAAAATAATTTCTGGCGTATTTTGGAACGATGCGCTCTCCCAATACATAATACAAAAGTTTCGACTTGCATCTGCTGCCTGGCAGTCTATTAAACCTGTAAAGAATAAAATGTCGCAGTAGTTGGCACTTTTTCCACATGCGGCTAATTTGGGTTGAGAAGTGAAGGGAATTATGTTCAGAGTTCCATTAAATTGGTAACTGCAGCAGACAGCAGAATTGCGTTTTAAAAAACGTAGAAGTGAATGTATTTGAACTCGCAACATTTAGTGTACAGTGCAGTACATTTACCATTACACTACTAGCTGAACCGTAACCACAGAACCTCCAGGAGTCAAGAACAATTCCTCCAGAACTTCCGCATTCCACAGTGTTGTGAGATAATGCAAAAGGCCAGATGTAGACTTCTGAGAGACAGACAGTTACAGCTTTTCTTTTGCGCTGCATGAGGTTTTCAACAAACAGATAGCGCAATAGAGTAGCTCAAGTAGAAAGGGACACTTCCTGCTTAAATTTCTGCATCCTACACTGTTGGCAGTTCTGTGTAGGTTGCAGTTACGTGATTTTATTTCGGTGATTACAAAATAGAGTCGAATGTATGCAATGGGTAGCTGAGGCAAGTAGTTCATGGCGATTTGGTCAACCAAGTAAATGAATGTACTGAACATGCTGCAAACCACGACAGGGAGCCTGTGTGTCAGAATTCTCTTCCAGTGTGGTGCAACGGCGTTACGATAGAAAAATGAGTCACAGAAAAGAGGTTTTGGTGGTCTGTTGGCCTAATGGTAATTTCTTATACCTATGGTCTGGGTTCGATTCTCACTTCTGTCAATGATTTTAGATAGGGAGAGAAAGATTCCATTCTCTTCTAACTACACCAAGTGAAGAAGATATAATGGCAGTGTGGTCTGAAATTCACATTAAAGATGATATTCCTTCTCTGCCAAGTAGACGTTAGGTTGGACCACAATAAAATCTGGAGTGGCGACATGTAGAAACTATCATCAGTAACCTATCTTATACTAGTGACGAAACAAACGCTATGTAGGGTCACAGAACACTTATTCCATCTTTTATCTGAGCTTCTGTATGTCGATAAAATTGGTTCTGAACTGAGAATGCAACTCAGACCGCCCTTAACGCGGAATTTGATCCCTTCGTGACAATACAGTTCGGCTACAATTTGTTGTTTGTTCAAAACTGCAGATTCCTCAACATCTTCACATATTACGCGTGAATGGGTTCGAATCCTGGCCCGGCACTAAAGATTTCATTATGTATTATCAAGCTCTAGCATGACAACACCTATCTGCTGGTGGATAATAATTTTGATTTTTAATGTTTTTTCATTCGTTTCCAACACTAACGATATCTGACGTTTTCGACTCCCGGTGGGACACAGAACTAATTACGAGATCACTGTAAGTTCAAGATGTTATTCCGAGCTGCTGGTGGAGGAAAATTCGGTAGCTGACGTCTCTTTGTGTGTAGTCAACAACGATATGTGTGGGACTCTATCCCCAGTGAGCACTGAACTCTTCGTCATATTATTTCTAGTTCAAAAATGCTCATATGTCGCTGCTGGTGTAACAAACCCATATTTAACGTTCGTTTTCTCTATAATATAACAGCGATAGTATCCGGGTTGGAGTCCTGGGAAGGAAAAAATTAATGTTTTGTCTCGTCATTTCAGTTTAAACATCTTGCTACTGCCGATAAAATGCTATATGTCACAGTGATTGGGCTTCGATATCAATCCGATTAGGTACTGGGTTCGAATCCCTGTTCAACACAAAGCTCTACCTCACGGCATTTCAGGTAAGTTACTTGTGAAGAAGCAATATTTAATATCTCTCGTAGTTCGTTAACAGGGACAACAGATCCTGGGTAGGAATTTATGTCTGTTAAAAATGTTTACGTTATGTAATTTAAAGTTGATATTTCCTAACTGATGGTGTCTAAAATCGAGGTATATCACTCTCTGTATGCCTAGTCAGAAATGACTGTTAGTTTCCGTCAGTCACGAAATTTTTGCTTAGTCTGCATGCACTGGGTTTGAATCCACATGCGGAACGAGACGGTTCGCCGTGTCACTTGAAATTCATACATATTCTCAACTAGCAGCTCCTGAAAAATTTAAATTTTTAATGTCATTTTGTGTTAAAAAATAAGTACGATATGTTACTTTGAAGAGGAAATCATGAATACGACGAATTTACCACGTGCATTACCTATCTGACGTAATAATGAGATTGGTAACATTTCAGGTATGTCATTTATTGTAATAAATGTGAGCTTACAAGCCTTAAGGACAGTCTTATCTGTGATAAGGTGTTCTCTGATATTTGTAGTATCGTGGTATTACTTCACATCTTGAGTTATTGCGTTACAGAGCAGGGTTTTCTAGTGGTGATTTGTTGGATCCATTTTCAATAGTCAAACGACTGTACCGAAGAGCGATTAGAGTATCTGCTAGACAGCTACGTTATGAGGGTTGTATGTGAGTCAGGCGAAATGCAATTCAGGTCGTTCCGATACTTTTGAGCACGACTGTACACGTCACCTGTCAGTGTTGTATCTGAACGTATCAGGGGTTCCACATCACTCCAGCTGTACACACCCAGACCATTACAGAGCCTCCACCATCTTGAACAGTCCCCTGCTGACATGCAGAGTGAAGCATTCATGAAATTGTCTCCATACCTGTACACGTCCCCCTGCTCGATACAATTTCAAACGAGACTCGACCGACCAGGAAACATGCTTCCAGTCATAAATAGTCCAATGTCTGTGTTGACGGGTCTAGGTGAGGCATAAAGCATTGTGTCGTGCAGTCGTCAAGGATACACGAGTGGACCTTTGGCCCCGAAGGCCCAGATCGATGATGTTTCGTTGAATGGTTCGCTCGCTGACACTTACTGATGGCCCATCATTGAAATCCGCAGCAATTTGCGGAAGGGTTGCACTTCTGTCAGGTTGAACTATTCTTTTCAGTCGTCGTTGGTGTCGTTCCTACAGGAACTTTTCCGGCCGCAGCGGTGTCGGAGAGTTGCTGTTTTACCAGATTTCTGATGTTCACGGTACCATCGAGATATGGTCGTATGGGAAAATCACCACTTTATCGCTACCTCGGAGATGAAGTGTCACATTGCTCGTGCGCCGACTGTAGCGCCATGCTCAAAGTCACTTAAATCTTGATAACCTGCCATTCTAGCAGCAGTAACCGATCTAACAACTGCGCCAAACACTCAGCTTCGTCACTTTCAATGGTATTATTTATGACACCGATTTCAACATCATATAATTCGCCTTTTAATATAAATAGAGAACTTCAACGTTCAATGTGGTAACATGAAGAGGGTCAAGGACACAAAACTGGTAGTGATTTAAGTAAATCACATCCAATGGTGACTATTAGCGGTATTTTTCAACATTAACCTACAATTTTTAGATTTTTGCGAATACTAAGTTTTCTTTGTTTATGTACAGCATTGAATAATTTGTTAACTGCGTTTGTTTTTGGGTCTAATCCCATTTACATATTGTCGTGGTAGTCTCGAAATGCTTCTTGGGATGACATGACTTCTCGTAGACACAGACCATATGGAGGTCAAGAGAACATTGTCTTACTAATTCGTGAAGGTCTGCCCAGGCTTGTATTATGGTTGCTGTTTGCATATATATATATATATATATCGGAATATGTCTGTCGTGAGATCAATGTAGTTGAAGGCTATTCAAGTGATAGTGAACGAAAATTAAATTATTTTGTACGTCCAGGATCGTGTGAAGGGATATGCAGAGTTAACCAAAGTCCTGAACAACTATTGTTTTTAAAATCAACAGAGCTGCACGTCATGCTTTCTTCTTGATAACTTTTCTAATTGAAAGGTGTCTCAGATGTTGACTAAAAATGCCAGCAGCGATTTAAACATTCTGGTAAGTTGTTCGCACTGTACAACAGCCTCTTTGTGCCACCACATAGAAAATACTATATTGTATCTTGTTTCCGCACACTACTCTTCGCTTCAGGAGATGTTTTGCATTACGGCTTACTCATTAATATCTTCTCATGTGGCTGACATAAGGAACCGTATCTCCTCAACTCAAACTATACTGGATGGGAAATTTAGGTGCCGTTCAAGCAAAAATTTAGATCCAGCCATCCCACACTTTTCTATTACTTTGCGTTAGAGCATATAATATACCTACATCCAGCTTTGGAAGCTTGACTTTGAATGAAAATTTCGCATGTCGGTAAAATGGTCACAGTCATCACATTTAGCAATTATAGGACTAACAACGTGGATCATAGTGGTAACCGTAAAGACGTTCTTCATTAAAGCTCGTTTACGTCCTGAGTGGAGAATAAACTAACGTCATAACTACACTACATGAAAGAGGAATCTCGTTTTCGACGTTGATTTTTTTCGATGACGTTCGTGTACTACATAGCACAAATCTTTCAAGCTGCCTCCACTGCATTTTCGATCATGAAGGGCCGCGATCACATACTTTGACGTTAGTAAGCCGGCATCAGCCGGCACTACCGCGAATCTGGTCCATCAGGAGGAAACTCCCGCACAGTAGACTGTTCTGATCTTGACAGACAGCCACGAGCTCATTAAGGAAATGGTGGGTTACAAAATCAAGTAAATAACGTTTTAGCTTCTATTTACGTCAGAAAGATGAGATACGATTTAAAAAATAGAGCAACTAGTGGCCTCGCTGTTGAAATTGCGTTTACACTGTCTGACGTTAGACAGTATACCATGATCAGGTACAGCAATAGAACATTTAGAGTGGAAGACAATACTACGTGTAGAAAATTCGGCTTCCTACAGTATTGCTTGTAGGTAAATATGACGACCATTATGCGATTTTATTTCAGCGGCTACAAAATCATTGCGAGAACTGGCGGTGGCGACGTGGTCAGAGAAGGAACATGTTGAATAGCTTAGAGTCCATCTGCGGGTTGTCAGAATTTTCATCCAGTTGTTGCAAACCTGTGTTACAATAAAATCTGATACATCCACGTGTACAGTTCAGTGGTATGTTCAACTGATACCAGGTTCGCGTGGTTAAGATCTTGGTTTGTTTGACACTTTACCACATGTTTAACAAGCGCAAACAGATATTCTTCGTCTCTGATAAGTTCAGTTGAACAACACAGGGCTACCCCGTGGTTCAAATACACATTAACCATGATGTCGTTTTCTAGCACCCGAAGGAACATTGGTGTAGTTTGGGTCACGACAGAGGCGGAAGTTGAGACTAGTAGGAACTCTTGTTACCAGTAATCTTTCTTACGTTAGAAATTTTAGTTCATTAATGAACAAGGCTCTTATTTCTTACTTGAACTTGAGATAGGAAAATATCGTTGTTGGTCTAGGATTCCGGATCACCCTATGCGGTATCTGAACCTCTTTGATGCGATATAGTTCCTTGATTCTATTGTTTCCCCAACATACTAAACCGCTCAAAGTCTCCACGAAAAGCTTCTGTCTGGATACGAATAATCGACTGGCACAAAAATTTTCATTTTGTCAGTTCATGCTGCAGTGTATCGACGCCAAGGAATTGGTGTTTATAATCATGTTTTTAATATTTCTCCATACATTTTCAACAGTAATAATTGGTCGCAGTTTGGACTTACAGTTAAATAGACAACACTGCGTCACATCACTTATTACTCAAACATGCTACACCTAGCTATTAATGGAACATAATCCAATGCTTAATATCTCTTTGCACATAGTCAATGAAAATTTGAGTAGTGGAGGAAAGCCACCATCAGACTGCTTTGCATTGTTGCCAGATCTCTCAAAAGTCAAGGGTCAAGGCTATGGTCACCACAAAGAGTCCATGATTGGAGGCAGTTATCCTCCTTGATGGTCATCAGTCAATGTCCTTGGAACAAGTGGTCCATTGTTATCTACAAGTCAGCAAATTGACCAAGAGTTCTTGTTTCCTACGAAAAAATGACAGTTGTATTTATATAAAACATGTAACCTCTACGACCATCATTTATAGGTTAACTGTTGCTGTATCATATTTTATAATGCAGTTTATTACCCAAAATAACAAATTCCACACCATTAAAAAATATGTGCCTCTAACGCTGCTTAGTTATTGCTTACTATCACACTGACTCCCCACCTGTCTGCAGTATACGATTGTGATTACATCACAAATTTTCATCAGACATCAGATGCTGCAGAATGAAAAGAATAAAAAGACTGTCATATTCGAATGTAAATATTGAACCAATCCTCTCACTATTCACTGTATGTGTGTGTGTGTGTGTGTGTGTGTGTGTGTGAGTGTGTGTGTGTGTGTGTGTGAGAGAGAGAGAGAGAGAGAGTGAGTAATTGTGAAAAATAGATACAACTTTCTGTTTTTTTTCAACGATCCCCTGAGACAACACTAGCTGATACATTGGAGCAGGACTGTGCCATGCATAATGACCTTGCGTAAAGTTTTCTGTAAAATTGTAAATAGGGCAAAGGCAATACGATACAGTCAATGATTAAATCATCTGTCAGTGATATGCATGTAAATATAATTGTAGATACTGGCGCTACTACTTCCATGATGAGCTTTAATTCCTACAATCAGCACAGCTTAAAAACTGAGATTCCGGTTTTCCCCGTTCAGAAATGTAATGTTATTGGAGCTTTTGGGGTTCAGTCACAGGCTGTAAAGTATCAAATATAGGTCGATGTTGTTCTCCAGAAGCAGGTTATTGGTACTGAATAACTTATCAGTCTCTTGTATTTGGGGTTGGGATTTGACGTGCGATAGAAAACTATAATGGACCTCGAGATAGGAATGTTAGTTCTAGATAGCAAAGGCAACTTTATAAAACTGGATCTTGTAAAAATGTCAGAATCTCACAATAAATACTGCCACTTTTGTTAGACAAGTATATCGTGTCTCTTTTCCGGTATCTCAAAATGTTCGTGTAAGCACTGTGGTTCGTTCGCCTTCTGACACGTAACAGAAAATGTTTACTGGGGACATTTGTATTTAATAGTACATAGTTGGAATTAAATGGCACCATAAAATAATTAATGGCACAGTGAGTGTTACAAAATAAACCACAGGGACTTCTCTAATGTCCGTACGTGATTTAGGAAAGCTGTGACTAACCAGGTGACTGAAATATTAGTTTCCAACGAAGACCAATTATGTGAAAATACTCAGCTTAAGATTCTCTTCTGCCTGAATTATTTAGACACCAAAATATGTTTCACCTACATTATAGATGTAGTAATCCTTCTCAGACTATTTTGATACGAACATTGTAATTGCGCCATTGCCAGGTATAACTGAATATTTTTGCAGGGTACTGATGGTTCAAATTGATCAGTTACCCCTTCTAATCCACGCAGCTAGAATTAATATGTTTGCAATTACAGAAATTCTTATTAAGTGTGTGTGAGGTTGTGTGTGTATGTGTGTGTGTGTGTGTGTGTGTGTGTATATAGAGGCACTTCCTGGATATTATCAAGAAATCCTAGGCAGTATGGACAACTATCTCTCCTGTTAGTATATATATTTTGTGTGATCTGCATTCCTATTCCATAATAGATAGTGCACATACTCGCTGCCCGTTATCGAATTTGATCAACCAATTACAGTGCTGTGTAAACGATACTATACTTTAACAGTAGACCTATCACAGATCTGCGATAACTTTGAAAAGACAAATAAATTGTTTTTGTTTACTGATAGTGATGTTACACGTTTGTTTTGGCACGTGGTAAGTACTTCTTGCATCATTTAGCAATTTTCTTGTGATACCTTCTTTCTATATCTCCAGGGAGTCGTGACTTATTTAAAAGGCACCAAATTTTTTGAAAATAAACTATACGATTTTCGGATAGTAAATTGATAGTTGTTCACTAGTTTCTATTTTTTCATCTATCGGAGTCTAGCATCAGCAACAACTTAACAAGTGCCGTCTATAATTAATGCTCAGCCATTGCCACCTTATAAAATATGCAACAGCGGCACATTTTCATAAACCAGCAATAGTGCGAATCTCTACAAATATCCTTACAAAAACCAAGAATAATCTTTTATGTGATAACTCCATTGAAACCTTTGTGGGAAACTTGATTGACTGCTAAGCAAAAGGTTCATTTATGTATAAAACAGTGACGAATAACGTCATGAAGCACAAACATTATTGGAATGAAATGATTAAACACTGGTGATGAACAATTTTGAAAATTTCCCTTTATTCCGCCAATTATCATTTTTCCAGCTGCAGAATAGAAAATCAAGTAAGTCGAAAATGAGCATGAAAAAATTTATTCTCTTTTCTTTCTTCGGCGTTTCCCCCTAGAAGCTGCTGGTTTTCGATGACGACCAGATGCTGCTTCCATTCCAGTCTTCCGTCCTATATTTCCGTATGCCATTGCTTCCTCTATATATTTTTCCCATCTTGGCATCAGTCTTCCTGTCCTTCTTCTTGCGGGAAGCTTGCAGTTCAAACTCTTCCTTGCCATCTAAGGTTGTTTTCTGTGTGTGTGCCAATACCATTGAAGCACTCCACTCTCCCAAGTCACATCTCATCTCAACGTAGAACTATGTTGCCCACCACAACGTGCGGTTTCCTCTCATTACTGTCCAACCAAATATCATTACAGCACATCTTCGTACGGAAATTTAGTAGCCCTCTGATTCATTGTTGTTCTGGAACTATATCGTTGTCAGATTTACCGGAGTTATATCTTACTGTTTCCAAATATTTGTAGCTTCTGTAAGATTTTATTTCTTCTTCCAACCCACAAATTTTTAGCTCCTACTTAGGCGGTAGCCCCGGCGACCCTGGGGCCGCACCATCACTTTGTGGCCCAGCCTTTCCGCCCAGCAACGGCGGCAGCCGCGTCTGCGGTGAGCTGCAGGCGGCGCCTCCTCTCCACTGGAAGCTCCACCGTCTGGGGCGGAGGGCACCACGGCGACCGTCCAGGTAGTGGTCGCATCGATCACCTGCACACAAAGCAAAGGCTCACATTAAAGTACTTACAGCTTCACTGTTCCTGTACATGAAATTTCATGCAGGAATTGGTTATGTAAAAAGTTTTTTTCATTATCAGCTTTTGTTTAAAGCTCTAAATACCGAATACGGAGATAAAAGTAAAAACAGTGAGTTTGAGATAACATTTGTAATAAGTAATCTGTTGCATTGCAAGCCTCTAACCCACTGCGGGGAACTTGCAATTTATGCAACAGAACACGCTTGGGACGTATTGAAACTTGCAGCGACTCATTTCAGGTACTCTCCTCAGACTCTGTGCGACCTGTGTGAGACCGATGTCGGAGGGTGGCACAGGCTTCACCAGGTACATCACCACCACCTCGTGGACAGCACGTCTAGGAGCTCCCTAGCAAGTTACAGTACACAGGGTGGAGCTACACAAAGGTGAGTCTACCCTGCTCCAAAGTTTGTTTCAGGAATATATACTTCGAAACAGGAAACATTTGTTTGTTGCTTTTTATAATAATATTTCGAGTTACATTAATATTTTTATATTCAGAAAGTTTAATTTCTTAGTCCTTGCTCCCCTTTATGCAATAGTAAGCGCGTTCAGAAATAAAGAAATGGTAAAAACCTACTTTTTTACGTTTGTATTTTATCCTAAGGAAAATCTTACTCTCCTAAACATCTGTTCCCTTTGTTCCATTAAAAATTTATGTCAACAAGATTGCTATGGCAGTGACGTTGAACTGTAATTCAGTGATTCTCTTTTTAATTTCTTTCCGTTAGCATGATCTACTGGCGCTATGTTCCTTTATCGTGGCCGTGTCCCAAGCGAGAGGCATTCGGTATAAAGATAAGTTAGATGAACGGCTGACTCCACAATACGTACAATCTTAGATCTGAAATCTGACTGCCCTAACTATTCAAGTAGTTTCATCCCTGTTGTAATTCCTTCTAATCACGATGTTGTATTACCTTTCCTATCTCAGGCCCCTCCTGCTGCGAGTCCTGTAGCCCAGGACGCTCCTCCACACTGACGTCTGCAGCCTCAGCTGACATCAGCGTCTTCTGCGGCTCGCGAGTCCTCGGAGGAACACCTCCCTCTTGACCTGGCGCCCAACGGAACTGCAGTCGCACCACGTTGTACTCCTGTGGACGTTTCGGTTTCTTTGTCATGGTATCATTCATTGTTTTTATTTTATTTCTTTCCTCTATATTTAACCATATCCTAAGACATTCACGTTTTACAGTAAAGGCTACTTTTAATTCAGTACTACCTTACTATAGACTCATACTATTACTTTAATCTGTTCTATGAAAGCCTTGGGTATTTATCTGAATTATGTTGGAGGGTTTTCAAGACTATCAGATGGTAGTAGAGGCAATGTAATACCTTGCCCATCGACCTAAGATAGAACCAAAGTTGTTGTAATGAGCCAAGTGTTGAAAGCGTGCTGTTGTGTAAGTTGTGTATCAGGGTACTACGCTGCGCTGACAGCTTTAGGCCGGCCGAAGTGGCCGTGCGGTTAAAGGCGCTGCAGTCTGGAACCGCAAGACCGCTACGGTCGCAGATTCGAATCCTGCCTCGGGCATGGATGTTTGTGATGTCCTTAGGTTAGTTAGGTTTAACTAGTTCTAAGTTCTAGGGGACTAATGACCTCAGCAGTTGAGTCCCATAGTGCTCAGAGCCATTTGAACCATTTTTTGACAGCTTTAGATTCCGCTGTTGGCAAGAGTATCTGAATACGTAAAGTAGTTAAAGGCAGCCCTAGCCAACACGAAGGAGTACATCGTGAGTGCACTGTTCCGCCAATGTTAACTTTGGACTGAGTGTTGGTATCACCCTACGGTTAGGTTCCATCATCTCCATTCACGTGTCGTTTCTTAGTGAGGGAAGAGAAACACAAATAATGTATTTGACGATTTTCTGCCTAGGTGGACACTGAGGTCAAAGGAATGCCGACGTTGGTGGTCACACGATAAGACACGCAGCTAACCCACTAATCAAGCAGACGCCTATGCAGTCATTCGTCCGTGAAGCAACGAATAAAGGCCCTTCGCATGATAACGTGTAGATGGGCTTTCGCAAACCGGTCAGTGTTTTCTACAAATGACTGATGTGTATGCTGTCCAGAAACAAAAATGATTACAAAAACTGCAATTTGGATTAGCTTGTCTAACTCGCACCAAGGGCATACCCGACCAGAACATTGTTGGTACGACGGATGTCGTCAGCTGTGTGACTTGACGATTTTCCATTTATCCGATAACAATGAGCATAAATTAATAGACGATTAGTCGTTTACCGATTTAGGGCCTGAACAGCAAGTTTAAGATTCCCACGTTCATAGTATCCCCCATCTGGGATTAATGACCTCAGACAGGAATCTGACTGAAGTGAAAAAGTATGTGGGAATGGCGAAATCTAGCTTAGGAAATCAACACTGATGCCAGAGATGAGCAATAATTATATGAGGAGGACAAATGTACGGGTCGGATCTGCCTGCAGGCAGGACACCACTCAAGAGTCCCCATGAGTTCATCTGTGGCGAGTGGCTCCCCCATCCCGTCTGACGACTCTCCGAAACAACGCACTGGCAAAAGGGGAAACCAATAAAACCTCATTAGAGCTCGGTAGAGAAGATATTCCTAGAGTTGTGGCAAGCTGATGGCTCGTTTGTAGCTATCAGTAACTGTTACAAAATGCGTCACGTTTCACGGTAATCTACATCGTGAAGAGGTGACTAGTATCTGGATGGCCCTAAACGAGAATGTTACGTTCTTCATACTCCTCAGCTTTGCTCACCTGTGGGCTGAACTCTACAGGGTCAGCGTCCTCATCGCAGACCGCGATGACACGAAGATCTTCGCTGTCTGTCTCCCGCCCACAAGGGAGACAGAAAAAGGCGAGGGCTCTGCGGAACATCTGCGAAGATAAAAAAACTACATCAGTTGTTGCCCTCAACTCACACGTCACTCGAACAGAATTGCAGCGGTTCAGATACGGAGTGCTAGGCAATCGGAATATTCGGGATGGGTACGGCGACTGCGTTGTACGAGAACTTCCACTCGTCATTAACATGCTGCCGAAACACATGGAAACTAAACAGTTTCTGGTAATGCAGGATTTTCGCCAATCTAAGTACTAGCTCAGAAACACTACGTTTTGATGTTCGGTGAAACAGCAGCGCTTATTAAGAAAATAACTTAAGATGGAAATTAATACTTCAGGCTGAGTCGAGAGTAGATTGCAAAGACAAATGATTTTCAGATTATTATTTTAGAACATTATATAAAGAGTGACTGTTTCTACTGTTTGTTTAGAAATAGTATACGCAAAATGTGTGTACCGAGAAACATTGTGGAACGTAGAATACTATCCCTAAGAATTTTTTTCCGTAGTATGTATTCTCGACACTAAGCAATGGCACAAGGTCCTCGAACAGGTGATCGTTGTTCATTACGCAAACGATGAGATTCGTATGTCTCGACTTTGTAATGTAGAGCAACTTCCACACGTCAGTGCACTACAATCAATTTGCCCGGAAACGAACCTAAACGAAATCCGAGACTTGTTCTGCTACTGTATCTAATTTCTGGTTATACAGCACCGTCTTCTTAATGAATTAGGACCACCTTGTGGCGCATTTTTTGTATTTTGAACAACCGCGGGACTGCTACGGTCGCAGGTTCGAATCCTGCCTCGGGCATGGGTGTGTGTGATGTCCTTAGGTTAGTTCGGTTTAAGTAGTTCTAAGTTCTAGGGGACTTATGACCTAAGATGTTGAGTCCCATAGTGCTCAGAGCCATTTGAACCATTTGTATTTTGAACGAGAAAGATCAACGTGTGGTCTGCTGCAGTTCTCGAGACACGTGCATTTCGTTAAACTGGAATCGATTTTTAAACAGATACGGCTGACTTACTGTCAATACTGTAGGTGTGATGTTCAACCTATTTTCCCTTACTGCTGTAAAGTGTTTTGTCGATTTGGCAAAATTTCCAGCAAAGCTCTAGGAAGTCTTAAACGCATGTGGTAATTTTTTAAACTCTTAATCAAGGTTGCTTAAATTTAATTCCTCTCCGAAACTTCCAAACTGCACAGTCTCCTTTGTCTTCTTTTACTTAACCTCATTCCATAATAGCAACTGCAGCAATAAATGGTATAACGAGAGTAGGATTCGTTGTGAATAGAAAAATAAAGCAGAGAGTGAGTTACTATGAGCAGTTCTCATCAGAATCCACAGAGTCCACTATAAACCAACATCGAGAACAATGGTTCAGGTATACTTGCTGGCGTCCCATGCAGAAGGTGATGAGGTAGAGAAAATGTATGGGGTACTGAACGGGTAATCAGTACGTAAAATGAGATTAAAATCTAATACTCACGGTGGATTAGAATTCCGTTTTAAGGGAAAGACTAGAAAAAAAGGTTACAGGAGAAAATTGGGTTGGTAGTAGTAACGAGATAGGAGAAAGACTATATGAGTTCCGCAATAAATTTCAGATGGTAACAGCAAATACTCTGCTGAACTATCACAAGAGGAGGACTTATTCTTGGAAGAGGTCAGGAGATATAGGAAGATTTTAGTTGGATTACATGATGGTCATGCATACACTCCGATATCAAATTTTGGGCTGCACGGCGTCCCCAGGTGCACATATAGACTCAGATCACAATTTAGTAATGATGAAGATTAGGCTGAGCTTTTAGGGACTAATCAAGAAGAATCAATGCGGAAAGAAGTGGGATATGCATGTACTATGGAATAAAGAAATACGTTTGTAGTTCTCTGAGGGTATAGATACTGCGATAATGAATATTTTAGTAGGCAGAGCAGTTGAAGACGATTGGACATCCCTGAACAGGGAAATCACAAAAATTGTAGAGAAAAACATATTTACAAGGAAAGTAGTTGTGAACGAAACTTGAGTAACGGATGAAATACTTCAGTTGATTGACGAGAGAAGGAAATATAAAGATGTTGAGGGAAATTCGGGAATAGAGAAATACATATCACTCAGGAATGAGATAAAAGGAAGTGCAGGGAAGCTAACGCTAAATGGCTACATGAAAAATTTGAAGAAATAAGAAGAAGAAATGCGGTCGCAAGGACCGACTAAGCATATAGTAATGGCAAAATAAACTACTGTGAAATTAAAAGCAAGAGCAGAAACATTAACAGTGCAAAGTGAAATCCACTGTTAAAAGCAGAGCAGAGAGCAGATAGGTCGAAAGAGAACACTGTAGGCCTCAATGAGTAAGAGAACTGGTCTGATGACGTGATAAGGGAAGAGATACGAGATTCAGTATTAGAACTTAGAACAGCTCAAGACGACTTAAAATGAAGCAAGGCAGAAGGGATAGATAACTTTCCATTAGAATTTCTAAAAACACTGTGAGAAGTGACAAAAAAACGGCTATTCACTCTGTAGTGTCCTCTATTGGAGTACTTCTGTGCAGTTTGGGATCATTACAAGATATTATTAACGGAATATCTTGAGAAAGTTCAAAGAACAGCAGCACGTTTTGTATATCGCGAAATAGGAGGGACACAATCATTCACATGATGTAGGATTTGGGGTGGTCAACACTAAAACAATGGCCTTTTTCGTTGCGGCGGAATCTTCTCACGAAATTTCAATCACCAGCTTTATACTCTGGATGCGAAAATATTTTGTTGACTCTCACCTAGATAGGGAGAAACGATCGTCATAATAATGTAAGGGATATCAGAGTTTGCACGGAAAGATACAGGTGTTCGTTGTCTTTTGCGTGCTGTTCGAAATTGGAAAAATAGAGATTTATTATGAACGTGGTTCGATGATCACTTTGCTAGGCACTTAACTGTGCTTTGCAGGATATCCATGTAGATGTAGGTAGATGTAGATGTATGAGACTGGCGATATATCATCAGATTTTTGGAGAAACATCATCCACATAATTTTGAAGACTGCAAGAGCAAACAAGTGAGAGGATTATCACAGTATCAGCTGAACAACTTATGCATCCAAGTTGCTGACAAGAGTAATATATAGAAGAATAGAAATGAAAATTGAATTATTGAGGATGTGTTAGATGACGACGAGTTTGGCTTTAGGAACGGAAAAGGCAAAAGGTAAGGAATTCAGATGTTGCGTTTGTTTGGAAACTACACGTGAAGGACACCTCTTCAGTGACGTTCCTGTGAAAATAGCAGACGCTGTCGCTAAGCTATCGTCAACAGAGAAAAGGTTGGTAGGTGATGTAACTCTACAGCGTTGAATTTATCGCACACTATCATTCACAAATTCAGTAAGCGACGCACGTCTACAAAAGTATTCAGTAGTTTCTGCTCCTGCCAGGCATATAAAAACTATGTATGCCATACGAGTTGAACGCAAAAGTAACGAGAGTTGTTTTACAAAATATCGTGCGTTTGTCGGAGCATTTTCAAAACGTAAACACTTTCAAAATAGTGCGCGTCAGACATAGAATACTTGCCCCAAAATTTTATTCCGTTGTTGGAGACTCGTCTGAAGTTATGCTGCTTAGTGGGTCAAGATTTTTTTTTATCTCTTCTTCTACGTCTTGAAAACGCTTCCCTTTCAGGTTTCGTTTCATTCTTGGTAATAATAAAAGAGACGCAGGGAGCCAAGCGCTGCGACTGAGGTCGGTGGGAAACCGTTGCCATTTAATTTTTGGCAAGAAAAGTGCCTGGCATGCAATGCTGCGTGCGCAGGGCGGCTGTTGAGGTTAAATAGCCGCCGATCTCCTGATTGCCACAATGCGAGTCGTTTCTTTCTCTCTGATTAACCCAACCGTTTTAGCACATCAGGGTAATAACTTTGGTTAACTATGTTTCCCTAGGGAACAAATTCATGGTGGGCGATCCCTTTGATATCGGAAAACAAAGCAACATTGTCTTCACATAGGATCCCACCCGCTTCGCTTTCTTTGGTATAAGTGATGAAGGAGCCTTCTCCTGGCAGGATTGTTGCATGTCTCCTGGATCATATACATAACATCATGTTTCATCATTATTGCGTTCAAACCGATACGTTTCTGACTGTTCTTTCAATTCCCAGCACACGAGCAAACAATTGGCTCTTTGTTCGTGATAAGGGATACACGGAACTAATTTTGCTGAAACACGTTTCATGTTTTGATCCTCAGTCAAAATTCGTTGGCATATACTCCGGGATGTTCCATTCATTTTCACCAGTTCATCGATTGTTATACGACGATCAAATATGAACTCAACATGGATTTTTTCAATGTTGTTCTCCGTTCTGGGAGTCGAGGGACGTCTTGGCCTTGACTCACCTTCAATTGATATCTGATCATTTTTAAAACGCGAATCTTGCAGTAATATGGCCGGCCGCGGTGGTCTAGCGGTTCTAGGCGCTCAGTCCGGAACCACGCGACTGGTACGGTCGCAGGTTCGAATCCTGCCTCGGGCATGGATGTGTGTGATGTCCTTAGGTTAGTTAGGTTTAAGTAGTTCTAAGTTCTAGGGGACTGATGACCACAGATGTTAAGTCCCATAGTGCTCAGAGCCATTTGAATCTTGCAGTAATAATCACACTTACCACAATAATGTTTCCACACCAATACCAGTAGGAAAACTCATATAAAGTACTGTCTAGTGAGGCACCTAGCGGAAGGACGCGGCACCAGCGTTTATGAACTGCAAGAGAAAATTGTTACATTTGGGTCCCCCCTCGTCTTCTAACCCAGATGTTTACATTTTGGCGATAACGGCAAGTAAATTCCATCTTCGAAACAAACTTAGAAAAGAAAAGAAAATTTTCTCTCTACGATGAAATAGTTGAGTTATAAAGGATGAGACGGAAGTCTTAAGTTTAGCGAACAGACATACGCGGACAGCTCAGTTGGTAACACCGTCGCCGGTGGAAGACACAGGTCTGGTTGCGAGTCAATGATTTGCTTAGGTTTTCAGCTTGACTGTGAGTTCCATTAGAGCAAACTGGCCGCTGCTAACTGTTTTTCCAGGCTACGCGAGAAATGGAAAATGACGTCCTGTCTGTTTTAATACCATCGATCTCACCGATATCTCCCCCCCCCCCCCCCTCTCCATCCTCTCGACGCAAGTACCAACATCCAACGGTGCAATAATGCGAATCTCTTATTATACTTTTAACCACGAAAGTAAGGTGACTAGGCGCCCTCATAGTCTGGTGACAGACCTCAGTTTTCATCCTTTTTCCTCAAATTCGTTTAAAACCGGTTGAGGTCAATTGAAATAGGAAAAGCCTTCTGAACATTTTAAACCAGAACTTAACTGAATATACCAGTGGAACCAGTTTCTCATCTCTTACTTCTTTATTCAATTACAAGAAAATGGGTAATAAAGGTGTCAAACTATTATCTGGTGCGAATTAATTTTTCCTTGAAAATAGAAATTATGGTATACTGATGCGAGACATGTCGCAGCATCAGACTAGGTCGTTTCTGAGACGTCATCGCACCTGGTGCATTTTATTGGAACTTGACTGATGAATCAACAACTGTTTCAAATGCCTGGATGACGTAGCAGACTCATTTGTAGCATTATCAAGAAATACTACATCAATGTAAATATTGGTATCTGTGTCACTGTTCAAGGTTACGAATGATTCTAAGAGCCCTTCAACTAACGGAGCACGAACCGCTTTCTGTGCGCTTTAAAGCAGAAAATAACCTTTCGCACGTTACTTGTGTAAATGCGACCGTCAGGAAAGTGAAATAAGCAACATAGAGATTGCAGTATACACTAATGTTTTGTTTACACTGAGACTACAGAATGTACGCACAAGCCACGCAATTTCTGCAATTGTATCCTGTCGATAAACAAGTCACTACACTCCCTTCTTGCTTATTATTTCTGTATAGGTCAAACTGTAAGAAAACCACAGCTGATTTGTTTCAGAAAAAAACAATGTAATTCTTTTCCCGTGTTGTGAGTGTCAAATACTCAGAGATTGATTAGAGTCACCAACTCACTTTTATACATTGGTATGATGATCTCCACTTACCTTTTACTCCTTTTATATATACTGAAAGAGAAGTATAAAATTTACCTTGGGAATACGTGATCGAATATCGACGGGAAGTAATATTAGAACTGAAAAACACCAACAGAACCAATCAATACAACTGACGCCTGACATATGATCTGCAGAGACAAAAATAAAAAGAGAGACTGAGGGAGGTATGGCATCAAGTCGCAATATGATCGTAAGCTGGAGGGTGTGTACCGCTCCAGCACTGGGCGGAGATGACAAGCTCATGTTACTCTCCGTTCCGTACTCGGTAGTAGTGCTTCAGTGCTGAGTATGGCAGAGGCACTGTGCACTTTCGTCAAAGTAACTAAAGACTTATTAAGTAACTGCTCTGTGTGCTTTTGAACAATTCAGTATTTCAATTTTTTCTCTATTTCATTTTTTCTCTTCATTGGCTTAATTTTTTTGCTGTTTGATTCGAAATTCATTTTTCCGCTCTTTCCTACTCAATCTTAACTAGTGGTAGAAACAGTCATGCCACCAAACACAACGCTGCATAGTGTTAGTGTCATTCTTGAAAGAGAACCAGATATTTACGCACTGTTGACTATCTGTTATTTAAGATATTCCAAGATCTGATTGCTGTAAGCACATAACAAATACAATGATGTATTAGAGTTATAGAACCACTTACCAGTTATGCAAATTACGCAAGTATCATTACAACTAATAAATCACGTAGCACGAAATAAAATAAATAAAACTTATTTGCCTGTCAATGAAATAAGTAATATTCTTCATAATATGTTGAAAGTAATGTGATACAGTTTTACATCACGACGACCACAAAATACACTTGACAATAAAAAACTCCTCAAGAATGTACAGAATGCTAAAAACGCGGCACATTCTAATAATGAAATGTTTACACAGTACAAACTGCAGCCGCCAATGAAGGACGAATTGAGACTGTTTTTTAAAACTACTATCGTAGCCTATGGGAATCGGAAAAATGGAACTTAAAGGACTAAATCTCTAAAACCGAGTGATCTTTTGACTGAACATCTGACATTACAGATTTCAGCAGTAGTAGAGTATAGTGCATGGAGATGGTGAGTTTTCACTTACCTGTTCCTCAACAGAATCCCGTGTGATACTGGCTTTCTGTCTTCTGGTTAGAACTCGAGAAAGTTCAGAGACCCTTCGAAAGCAAGTATCTATGTAAGATGTTTGTTAAATAGCGCGCAACACTTAATACAGCACAAGTGGCCACTCAGAAAGAGTTCACTCGTCGCGAATAAGTATCGCAATGGTGCCAGGCAACGGCTCGTGACGTATCGCGCGACATTTCATTGTTGAGAGAGTCGTCTGTGACCGATGATAAAAATCGACAATCATTTTGATTGTACCTTACCTTTTTATCGATCATACATAATATGTAACTGATTTACCACGGTTATGATTCTTCAGAATATCAATTGAGAATATTAACAAACAATTGACATAGGTATTGTCATCTCGAGCACTGAAGTGGATGACACTGAATTTAATTCTGCCCTAAAATTTGTCAGTTTCTGTAACATAATGAAATGTCTCCTTTTACAAGCTTATTGAAATGACGATAATGATCACACGCAAGAAATAATGTTTGATAGGAATTACAGACCGACGCATGAAAGATTGAGCAATGAGTATGTTGCTTGGAAATTCTGTATCACGAAAAAAATTTCGCTTTCAGAGAGATCTTTGTAAAAGACCTGTTTAAAAGATACAGCATAATCGGATAACCGATACTTGCAGCCTTAAACATATTTCTCAATAACTACAACACGTAGCTTTGTTCGGGAATGTGCTATCATATTTAAAGCTATACCCAAAACCTAAATTGTATTCCCCTGAATTTTTATATAACCCATACGATGTAAATTTATTGCATTTTTCGGCGCAGTCGTCTGACTGTACTAGATGGTTAGTGCAAGAGTCCACTAGATAACATTTCAGATGAGAATATGTACTTCGGTAATGCAAATGTTACAAACCAAGTTACAGGAGATGACACAGTCTCTGAAGGTTGTAAAAAAAATTCTGTATAATAAATGACATTTCGAGAAGCAAGTTTAAGCTCTACATTACGTGACAATTGACGCTGTTAACTATCCACGAAAGCTCTTAAATAAGTAACAAAGTTTACGCATGTTTAAACTTGAAATGACGTGACATAGACTTTTGTGTTGGACCTAATGAAACTAATTTTGTGTTCGACGTAATGAAACTCATTTAGACTTGAGAGAGTGGCGGTTGGCTTCCAGAACCATTAACACCCAAGTTTTGTATACGTACATAAACGTCTCTTTCCCTTTCTCTCTCTCTCTCTCTCTCTCTCTCTCTATCTATCTATCTATCTCTGTCTGTTTTAATAGAAATATGGTTATTAAAAATAATGCTTTTTCGCTCATTCTTGTAGGATTTTTCGATGAGCTGGCGGCCACGGGACTAGAGGAAGTGGTGTGTACAATTGTCTCAGAGCATCACTCCTCCTGCACCAACATATCAAGGTGAGCACAGTAATAAATATGTGGCCCATTGGTCCATCGCTGTGTGTTTGTGTGTGTGTGTGTGTGTGTGTGTGTGTGTGTGTGTGTATCTGTTAGCTACTTTAACAGAGTGAATTTTGACAGAAATACCCATATTTGATCAGATCCCTAGTTCGAGCTCCGAGGACTTGACAGACTCTGAAGTGGAGGCTTAAGAATGTTGCATTCATAAGATGGTTATGAAATGTTATTGTTATTTTTTCTCCTAGGAGATCTGGATACGATTATAGAGCGGTTTTTTAGGGCAGGTGCACACAACTCCACACACGGACGGGAGCTCATCATTAATGATTGCTTACGTATGTAGACTTAACTGATATTCCTCAGTATTAATCCACACTTGCGGTCACTCCGTGTGGTATGTTCTTCTTTCTATCCTAAGCGTTGTCGATGGCGATAAGGCTCTGTGTGTGTGTGTGTGCGCGCGCGCGCGCGCGTGTGTGTGTGTGTGTGTGTGTGTGTGTGTGTGTGTGTGTGTGCCGCGGAGGGAGAGGGGGGGGGGGGAAGGGTAATCAACGCCTCAGAATTACGTGAGCGGAGCAGAGACGAATGGGGAATCATTCTAGTGACGATAAATGGTGCAACTACGAATATCTACCCACATTAACGGCTGTGACAAAATTCTTATGACCTAGTAAATCCTTGTGCCAGTGCCTGGGAGCGAGCATTTCGGAATCGGAGAAGCTGCTAGGCTGTTCGCGTGCTACCGTTGTGAACATCTATGGTAAGGAGGTTGAAGAATGCTGAAGCCAAGAGTAGGCGACAAGAAATTGGACGCCCATACCTCATCCCAGAACGTAGATAGCGGAGGCTTGCCCGCTCTCCAAAACAGGATAGGCGGCGATCTGTGGCAGATCTGACGGATAGAGGGCAGCGCTGGCGCAGGCACAAGTGTTAAGGATTGCACGGTTCAGTGCACAGTGCTAAACATGGTTTCTGCAACAGAGGACCCCAACGTGTTCCCATGCTGTCCCAAAAATAGCGTCAATTATGATCGTACAATGTATCATCGACATTGGACCGCAGATTATTGGAACTGTGTCACCTGGTCGGATTAATCCCGTTTGTTGTTAAACCAGGTCGATGGTTGCCGTCATCAAGGAGAAAGGCTGCTCGAAAGATGCCGATCGCAATGGACACAGAGCGCTGGGAGCGGTTTTATACCATGGAGGACATTCTCCTGTGCTTCCATGGGACCTGCGGCGGTAATCGAAGACACCATGTCAGCTGTGGACTACGTAATTACATGAACATTATTAGGAACCACGTGCAACCCCTTATACTTGATGTCTACCTCAACAGCGATGGTATCTTTAAACAGGAAAACTGCCTAGCCGGCCGTGGTGGCCGTGCGGTTCTAGGCGCTTCAGTCCGGAACCGCGGGACTGCTACGGTCGCAGGTTCGAATCCTTCCTCATGCATGGATGCGTGTGATGTCCTTGAAGGTTAGTTAGGGTTAAGTAGTTCTAGGGGACTGATGACCTCAGATGTTAAGTCCCATAGTGCTCAGAGCCATTTGAACCATTTTTTGAAAACTGCCTGTATCACGACGCCAGAATCGTGCTGTAATGTTTGAGGAGCATATAGTGAATTCATGATGATATCTTGTCCATCAAATTCGGCTTATTTGAATCCGATGAAATCCTAAGTGGGACGCTATCGGACGCCTGCTCCGCGTTGCAAAACAACCATCCGTGAATTACGGGAGGTGTTTGACTTCTGCGTAGGTATCTGGTGCCACAACACTATGGAAACTATCAAGTACTTGTCGCACCCACGGCACGTGGAAACACTGCTGCTCTGCGTTCCAGAAATGGACCAACACTCTTTTAAGTAGGTGGTCACAATGTTTTGGATCATCAGTGTACAACAGATGACAGCTTTCTTCAGTGTGTGCTCATTGGGAATGATGCCAGTCGTCGAGGAACAGAAACATAAATCATTCATTCATTCATAAAAAACATGCTAATAATTTACGCTTGCAAACAGTACTTATCACATGTATTTTTCTCCTTTCCTAAGTGCTGACAATGATGATGATGATGCAAAATCTGAATGGGCCGATGCCGTAGATGCTCATAGTGAGATGGATGCTGTTTCCGAGCTGTATAACCTATTAGAATCCAACATTCCGGTTAATGATGATGATGAAAGATTGAAATCCCTATGTGGCTGCACCAAAGCTGTTGATTTTCCGTATCACTATTAGAAATTATTGTCGTTATTTCAACTGTCTGTATATGTGTCTTAAATACATGACACTTATCAATGTTGTTTCTTCCTTCGCAGAAGCACTGGAATCATCCGGCGGCGTTGCGCCAATGGCAGGGACAACACAGCAACGTCGATGACGTTACATTGACCCATCGACTTCTCAACCTATTGTGTCGTCATGATGGTACGGACGGATAACACTGGCATGATTGCTGCAATCTGGGCCATCACAGGCACCATCCCTGTGGCCTGGCCCATCTCGAAATCGTCTAGAACCATCTCAACATTATCCTGGACCATGTAGAGATCGTCCTAGATATAGCTTAGCCCCTTGGCTCACCCTGTTAATGATCACCAGATAACGCACACGCCTGCATTGGATTACTCTGTGGTTGTCAGCAGATTTGGAAGTTAAACCTCACAAGTACATATAGAGAACTCTGATTCTGGCCACCAAGACACTGTTACTTTCCTTAACTCTCCCCGTAGCACTGGGCTGAATATGACCCCTTAAGCATATTATTTTCAATGTATATGTTTATTGGCATTTTGAGTAAACTGTATCCAGCTACGTTTGGTTCATTTCTTCAAAAATATTTACAACTCATTAAAATTTATTCACGGCACTTGAAAGGTCCCCTTTGAACAATTATACATGACTGTGTTTAAACTGACACAATATTTTTAGCGCAACGCAATCTGACTTTCAAAAATCCCTACAAAAGAATGGCCCTGACTAACATTAACCTACACCTTTCACAAATCACTTACCTCACAAAAATCTTCATTACTCGAACTACTGCAATACAGCGAGCGCCACTACTGCCAGCTAAATAAAAGATTCAAACTACGGAAGGCACTAACTACTAATAGGCATAGTTAGCTATTGAAAGATTTTAATAGAGAACAAACAATGTATTTACCTTAATAGTCATAATATATATAGCAGTTCATGACATCCAGTCTTACAAATTTCAAAACTCCGCCATTTCTCTCCCCACACCTACCACTGCTGGCGGCTCACCTCCAACTGCGCAACGCTACGCGCTGTTCACATCCAGCTGCCGCTGCCCAACACTACAATGGCAGACAACAATGCAAACTAGCCACAGACTGCACACAGCACAGCCAGTGATTTTCATACAGAGCGCTACGTAACGTTGCCAATAAGAAAACATAAACAGCCTACTTACATAGCCCCCATGCTCCCCACAAAAAATTTTACAAATTGTTTTGGGCAGTGGCCAATAATGATTTGATAAAATTTTTCATAATTACAATAACAAAGATATCAAATGCACACACTTATTGATACAATGTTGGTCAAAAGCTAAAATTTTCTCACAGTCCATAAAGACAGTCCTGATCGTTCATCACAGTAAAATTGCAGTGTTTTTCGCAAAGTCTGAACAATAAAAGAAAATGCACACGGAAGTAGTGGATTTCCATGCAGTTTTAAAGAAGTAGTGTTGTCCTTCCAACAGAAAGACAGTGCTGACTCTCGACATGCAGACAGGTAATGGGCCACAACAGAGCAAACCCACCGCAGAGTCAGTCGAAGTTTTGAAGAATATTGGTAGGTAGGTCGTCACAGAGCAGACCCACTGTAGTCCTAGTAGAGATTATGGTATTGGTGGGCCATCAGAGGTGCAGACCCACTGCAGTCCTTGTAGCAATAATGGTATTGGTGGGTCATCAAAGGTGCAGACCCACTGTAGTCTTTGTAGAGACGGCCAGCAGCCATCGGTTGCGACTGTGCAGGTGCACAATCACCATCGAAGAGTCTTGTGGAGAATACAGCAAGTCCATAACCACCACTTGTGCACTCACAAAGTTTTTGGAATTGTCCTTAGAACCAGCAATGCTGTTATCCAATCCCTTGCTGAATTATTAACACAACTCCAAACACTAACAGTCCCAACTTCTCACATACTGTGCATTACTATGACCAACAGAAATGTGTGCAGTGAAATGTAACTTAATTTGAAGAACTGGTGTCTATATTATTATAAATTTACAACATAACAATACAATTATAAAGATACAAAATACATCATTAAAGAACATAACAATACAGATAATATTTGTAGTACAGGCTTTACAAAAGAACTGAAATACACTCCTGGAAATTGATATAAGAACACCGTGAATTCATTGTCCCAGGAAGGGGAAACTTTATTGACACATTCCTGGGGTCAGATACATCACATGATCACACTGACAGAACCACAGGCACATAGACACAGGCAACAGAGCATGCACAATGTCGGCACTAGTACAGTGTATATACACCTTTCGCAGCAATGCAGGCTGCTATTCTCCCATGAAGACGATCGTAGAGATGCTGGATGTAGTCCTGTGGAACGGCTTGCCATGCCATTGCCACCTGGCGCCTCAGTTGGACCAGCGTTCGTGCTGGACGTGCAGACCGCGTGAGACGACGCTTCATCCAGTCCCAAACATGCTCAATGGGGGTGTGATCCGGAGATCTTGCTGGCCAGGGTAGTTGACTTACACCTTCTAGAGCACGTTGGGTGGCACGGGATACATGTGGACGTGCATTGTCCTGTTGGAACAGCAAGTTCCCTTGCCGGTCTAGGAATGGTAGAACGATGGGTTCGATGACGGTTTGGATGTACCGTGCACTATTCAGTGTCCCCTCGACGATCACCAGTGGTGTACGGCCAGTGTAGGAGATCGCTCCCCACACCATGAGGCCGGGTGTTGGCCCTGTGTGCCTCGGTCGTATGCAGTCCTGATTGTGGCGCTCACCTGCACGGCGCCAAACACACATACGACCATCATTGGCACCAAGGCAGAAGCGACTCTCATCGCTGAAGACGACACGTCTCCATTCGTCCCTCCATTCACGCCTGTCGCGACACCACTGGAGGCGGGCTGCACGATGTTGGGGCGTGAGCGGAAGACGACCTAACGGCGTTCGGGACCGTAGCCCAGCTTCATGGAGACGGTTGCGAATGGTCCTCGCTGATACCCCAGGAGCAACAGTGTCCCTAATTTGCTGGAAAGTGGCGGTGCGGTCCCCTACGGCACTGTGTAGGATCCTACGGTCTTGGCGTGCATCCGTGCGTCGCTGCGGTCCGGTCCCAGGTCGACGGGCACTTGCACCTTCCGCCGACCACTGGCGACAACATCGATGTACTGTGGAGACCTCACACCCCACGTGTTGAGCAATTCGGCGGTACGTCCACCCGGCCTCCCGCATGCCCACTATACGCCCTCACTCAAAGTCCGTCAACTGCACATACGGTTCACGTCCACGCTGTCGCGGCATGCTACCAGTGTTAAAGACTGCGATGGAGCTCCGTATGCCACGGCAAACTGGCTGACACTGACGGCGGCGGTGCACAAATGCTGCGCAGCTAGCGCCATTCGACGGCCAACACCGCCGTTTCTGGTGTGTCCGCTGTGCCGTGCGTGTGATCATTGCTTGTACAGCCCTCTCGCAGTGTCCGGAGCAAGTATGGTGGGTCTGACACACCGGTGTCAATGTGTTTTTTTTTCCATTTCCAGGAGTGTATTTAGGTTCTTTATAACTCCCAAGGTACTCAGTGAAATAAAAAAAGTCCTGGCAGCAGGTAGGTTAATATGTGCCTTTCCATCTTGGAAAGTGACCTCTCCAGAATATTCGTCGACTTGCAGTATCCCGCAAGAAGAAATAGAACAAGAAAAGCACACTCTGCAGAACAAAAGGGATAAAGATATAAATTATGAAACAGTTCTCCCTCTATTTTCAAACGTAGCTTGTCAATGCTCATACGGATTTCTTGCAACACAAAATTAATCTCCTTGGAAACTTGAACTTAATCCTCACGTTTCCACCACAAATTTCTCAGTTAACAAGTAGACCTAGTAAAGAGATACCTTCTATACATCTTTCATGAATTATTTACAAACATAAAGGGTAATGTAGAGTCCTCTCACAACTGGCAGTCATCAAATCTTGAGTTATTAAACTCTTCCGCACGTAAAATAATTTCATCTGAATTCCTTCAGTTGTTTAAATCTTACAAAAGTCCAATTTGTACTATAGATAACTTCAGACTCACTTTCTCATTATGTATACATTTATGAAGTGCTTTATATGGTATATGAAGTACGAAACAATACTAGCATTACAACAAAACAAAACTGTAAATACTTTTGTTCAGAATTATTAATATGTTACTAATGTGTGAAGTTTGGGCAGAACTTGTATTATGGTTACTTTCTGTGTGTGAGTCGGGAATGCAAATTTCAGAGTACGTCTGTAGTGAGATATATTTTCTTGAAAGGTATTCAAGTGATTGTGAACAGAAAATAAATTTTGTAAGTTTAAGATCACCTGAAGAGATATGCAGAGTTAACCGTATTGCTGGACAGCAACTGTTTTTAAAATCAGCAGAGCTTCACGTGGTACTTTCTTCTTGTTCGTTTTTGTCTTTGAAAGATGTCTCAGATGCTGGCTAAAAATTCGAGCAGCAATTTAAACATTCTTGGAAGCTGGTCGTGCTAGACCACAAGCTTGTTGTGCCACCAGATACAAAATACTGCATTATATCTTGTTTTCGCACACTACTGTGCACTTCAGGAAATGTTCTGAATTTTAGGCTCACTCATTAATACTTTTTCATGAAGCCGACATATGGTACTATACCTTCTCAGCTGAAACAATACTGGATGGAAATTTCGGTGGCGTTGAAGCTAAAATGTAGGTCTGGCCGTACCATTTATTTCTATTTCCTTGCGTTAGAGCATGTAGTACACCTACAACCAACTTCTGAACCTTGCTCACTGAATGCAAATTTCGCATAAAGGTAAAATTCTCACAGCCATCGCATTTAGCGGGCACTGGACCAACGACGTGGATCATACGGGCAGCCATAAAGACATGCTTAATTAAAAGTCGTTTTCTTCCTGAATGGAGAATAAATTAACGTCAAAACTATACTACTTGAAAGGAGAAACTCATTTTCGAACTGATTTCTTGGATGATGTTCATGTCCTGCATAGCACAAATCTTCCAAGCTGCCTCTACTCTGTTTTTGAGCACGAAGCTCCTCGATCACGTGGTTTGACGCTATCCTCTCGGTGAAAGGCAGCGCTAGTGCGCATCTGGGCCATCTAAAGCAAACACTCGTACAGAAATTGTTCTCATTTTGACGTACAACCACGAGTTTATTGCGGAAATGGCGGGTGAGAAAATGGAGTAAATTATGTTTTAGCTTTTACTTATGCTAGAGAGATGAAATGCAAAGGAACGAGTTATCTCGCTGTTGACATTGCGTTTAAACTGTGCGACGTTAAACAATACACTACGATCAGGTACAGCCGTAGGACTCTCGAGTGGAAGACAACACTTCCTGTAGAAAATTCGGCTTCTTACAAAGTTTCCAGTATCTACAGATGCCATTATGTGATTTTATTTCAAAGATTACAAATTAAATTCAGAGTATGGCTTTGGGGTACGGAGACAAAAGGTGAATGACAATGTATTCAGACAAGGAAATGAATAACTGAGAGTCCATCTGCAGGGGCTCAGAATATTCATCCAGTTTGGTGGGTCGATCCTCTGTTATAAAAAAAAAATCACGAAAGATTCCCCTGCGCAATTAAGTGGACTTTTCAAGTGATTGTAGCTTTGCATGGTTAAGGTCTGGGTTTGTTTCACACTGAAGGCAACAGTTTTTATCAAATGCAAACAGATTCTCTACACCTTTGATAAATTCAGTTGAACAATATAGCTTTACCCCGTGGTTCAAATCCACATTAACCATTTTGTCCCTTTGCTAGCTGCTAAAGGAACATAGCTGTAGTTTGGGAACGACAGGGGCGGAAGTTGAGACAAGCACAAATTCTGTTACCAGTAATCTTTCTTATACGAGAAATTTTTTTAAATTAATAAACAGGGCCCTTATTTTTTATTGTATTTGTACCACGGATGTTGAAAATATCTGTGCTTGTCTAGGATTGGACCTCATAGCTGTCCTTTCCAGAATCTGAACCCCGTTGAGGCGACACAGTTCCTTCATTATGTTGTTTCCCCAACATTCCAGATTGCTCAGAGTTTGGCCTGAAACGAAAATTTTCATCGTCTAATTTCATGCTGCTGTGTATCGACACCAAGGTATTGGTGAAAAAGAAATATGTTTTTAATGTCTGGTTAATTGTTGGGCTATTATAATTTATAATGAAATTGTAATGATGTTCTATCCAAAACTAATAATTTTCGTCAGTGCAGCAAAAAACACGAAAAATACGAAAAAACAAAAAGCCACCATCATCACTTCACGGATGTTACTAACCATCAGACTGAGTCATCACCTATCTTTAATACACAGTAGTGAGAGCATCATGAATTTTTGTCAGATATCAGCTGCTGGACCCAGGCAGAATGAAAAGACTACGAGAACTGGTATATTCGAAAGTAAATATTAACCCACTGGTCTCCCTCATTATTCACAGTGTGTGTGTGTGTGTGTGTGTGTGTGTGTGTGTGTGTGTGTGTTTGTGTGTATAATTAGTTATGCAAATACATACTACTTTCTACTGTTTTCAATAACCCTGAGGCGACACTAGCTGATACGTTGGAGCAGGACATTCACCAATTCACTGCACCATCACTCACTGAATCACACCACATGGATGGAATAACTGGTACCTGTGATCTGGGATGTACTTGTTTCCAAAAAGATCGACTTGCACTACATCCAGACAGAATAAAAAAGGGAAACTGATGTGTACGTATTATTAACTCATCCCCTTCCCTCATTGCTATTATCTTAAGTGTTTACAGAAAAACGTACTTCTTTTCCATGGCGCAACAACCCATGATATGTCCACTATACCATCACTTGTCAAGCAGCAGCGTTCAAATGGGTTACCAGGGATGCACAGCTATTTCCTGCATCACAACTATCACCTGCAGAGTCTCAATTAAGTGGTCCCTGCATACTACTCTGTGTCGCTACATGTAATACACTTCCGTGCGCCCAATCTTGTAAATGCAGGTACACAAGTAGACAGTGACTGGAAGTAGTAATAGAAATCATGGATATTAAATGTGGTGTTATAGTGAGTTTTACAAAGGCTATGTGGGGAGAACTGTGCATGCCATGTCATCATCAGTCATCATATGAAGGTGGACTTTCCCATCTCATCCTCCTCCAGACACCCACTTCATGGACTGAAACTATCTATTGCACATATGCAAGAGGATACAGCAATAAAGGTAAAATCAGGAGACTCTTCCATTTATTTACATCATTCAAATGTACTGAACTTACATAACCTAGGAGGTACAGTCATGCTCAAAAGTATCCGAACGACATGAATTGCATTTCGCCTGATTCGCATGCAACCCGCATAACGCAGCTGTCTAGCAGGTCCTCTAATCACTCCTCGGTACAGTCGTTTGACTATTGAAAATGGTTCCAACAAGTCACGACTAGAAAACCCTGTTCTGTATCGCAATAACTAAAAATGTAAAGTAATACCACGATACTACAAATATCAGGGAACACCTTATCACAAATAAGACTGTCCTTAAGGCTTGTAAGCTCACATTTATTACAATAAATGACATACCTGAAATGTTACCACTCTCATTATTACGTCAGATAGGTAATGAACGTAGTAAGTTCGTCGTATTCACGGTTTCCTCTTCAAAGTAACATACCGTACTTATTATTTAACACAAAATGACATTAAAAATTTAAGTTATTCACGAGCAGCTAATTGAGAATATGTATGACCTTCAAATGACACGAAGAACCGTCTCGCTCAGCATATGGATTCAAACCCCCGTCATGCAGATTAAGCAAAGATTTCGTGACTAACGGAAACCAACAGTCATTCCTGATTAGGCACACAGAGAGTGATATACCTCGATTTTAGACAGTATAAGTTAGCAAATGTCAACTTTAAATTACATAACGCAAACATTTTTAACGGACGCGAATTCCTATCCAGCATCTATTGTCCCTGTTAACGAACTACGAGAGATGTTAAAGATTGCTTCTTCACAAGTAACTTACTTGAAATGCCGTGAGGTAAAGCTTTGTGTTGGACAGGGATTCGAACCCAGAACCTAATCGGATTGATATCGAAGCACAATCAACTGTAACATATCGGATTTTCTCGGCACTAGCTAGATGTTGTAACTGAAATGACGAGACGAAACATTAATTTTTTCCTTCCCAGGACTCCAACCCGGCACCTATCGCTGTTATATTCTAGAGAAAACGAACGTTAAATATGGGTTTGTTGCACCAGCAGCGATATGTGAGCGTGTCTGGACTAGAAATAATATGACGAAGAGTTCAGTGCTGACTGGGAATAGAGCCCCACACATATCGTTGTTTACTACACACAAAGAGACATCAGCTACCGAAATTTTCTCCACCATTAGTGGCGGGCCAGGATTCGAACCCATTCACGCGCAATATCTGGAGATGTTGGGGAATCTGCAGTTTTGAACAAACAACAAATTGTAGCCGAGCTGTATTGTCACGAAGGGATCAAATTCCGCGTTAAGGGCGGTCTGAGTTGCATTCGCAGTTCAGAACCAATTTTATTGACATACAGAAGCTCAAATAAAAGATGGAATAAGTGTCCTGTGATCCTACATAGCGTTTGTTTCGTCACTAGAAATAAATAACTAGTATAAGAAAGGTTGCCCGCAGCTCGTGGTCGTGCGGTAGCGTTTTTTGCTTCCCACGCCCGGGTTCCCGGGTTCGATTCCCGGCGGGGTCAGGGATTTTCTCTGCCTCGTGATGGCTGGGTGTTGTGTGATGCCCTTAGGTTAGTTAGGTTTAAATAGTTCTAGGGGACTGATGACCATAGATGTTAAGTCCCATAGTGCTCAGAGCCATTTGAGCTATAAGAAAGGTTACTGGTGACAGAGTTTCTACATGTCGCCACTCCAGACTTTATTGTGGTTCAATCTAACGTGTACTTGGTAAAGAAGGAATATCATCTTTAATGTGAATTTCAGACCACAGTGCCATTATATCATCTTCACTTGGTGTAGCCAGCAGAGACTGGAATCTGTCTCTCCCTATCTAAAATGATTAACAGAAGTCGGAGTCGAACACAGACCACAGGTACATGAACCTGTCATCAATCCAACAGACCACCAAACCCTCTGCTCTGTTACTCATTTTTCTATCATAACCCCGTTGCGTCAGTCTGGGTGAGAATTCTGGCACACAGGCTCCCTGTAGTAATTTGTAGCATGTTCAGTAAATTCATTTACTTGGTTGACCGAATCACAATGAAAAAGCTGCCTCGGCTACCCAGTGCATACATTCGACTCTATTTTGTAATCACCGCAATAAAATCACGTAAATGCCACCTACACAGAACTGCCAACGGTGTAGGATGCAGAAATTTAAATAGGAAGTATTCCTTTGCACTTGAGCTAATCTATTGCGCTATCTGTTTGTTGAAAACGTCGTGTAGTGCAAAAGAAAAGCTGTAACTGTTTGTCTCTCAGTAGTCTAGACCAAGCCATATACATTATCTCACAGCACTGTGGAATGCAGAAGTTCTGGAGGATTGTTGTTCAGTTCTGGAGGTGCTGCAGCTACGTGTAAGCTTGTAGCGTAATGGTAAGTATAGTGCACTGTAGAAAACATGTAGGGAATTCGAGTACATTCAGTGCTACATTTTTTTTTAAAACGCCATTCTGCTGTCTGCTGAAGTTACTAATGCAGTGGAACTTTGAACATAGTTCCCTTCACTTCGCATCCCAAAATAGTCGCACGTGACATTTTGTTCTTTTCAGGTTTAATAGACAGTCAGGCAGCAGATGCCTCTCGAAACTTTTGTATTGTGTATGGGGAGAGCGCATCGTGCCAAAATACGTCAGAACAGTATTTTCTACCACAGAGCTGGCAAAGAGTTACATATCTTAGCTTCCTCTTACGAGGCCAATGGGGGACATAAATCGTAAACCGCTATTTAAAGGATGAGATTAGTTGCGATTTCCACGTGCAACGACTTTCCTGGGCTGAAAACCGTAAATTTACACTCCTTTGCTACACCTCAAGCGATAATAACTGAGGTTATTCAATGGAAATGACAGGTAAAATCAAGTGAACTTTGAGGCTTAATTCCGTGCACACCAGGAAGTAACTCGTCGATCACAGAGTTGCCAAACATACCTTGCCTTGTTGCCAAATCTCTGTTACATTACCAGCAGGAAGAAGACGAACCGATGTGAACCTACAGCGGACTGGGAAGTGACCATAGCTGGTGTCTCCAAGTCCCGGCTGCTACAGCCTGGAATACGTAATGCGTCTGATTCGCATTTCTGTAACTACGTTTAGGGACTGGACCGTAGTTACTAATAATGCTCAGAACTGACTGCAAACTAAGCATCATAAATCAGTAACTCTCAGAGTTTTTTTTATGTCTTTCGTAAGTGTACTCAAAAATAAGAAGCTTATTCACTGACGTTTCATGCGTCGTCGATAGTCGAGCACAACAAACAAACAAAAACAATAAAACAATGTGTGTGTGTGTGTGTGTGTGTGTGTGTGTGTGTGTGTGTGTGTGTGTGCGTGTGTGTGTGTGTTTGTGACATAGAGAGAGAGAAATAAGAGAGAATAAGAGAGAGAGAGTTAAAAATTGTTGTGAAGAAATTGAATCATGGGTATGTAAAGAAATCTTTCATTAAAGTGACACGTTCCACATCATTACGAAATGTTGTATTCATGATCTATGGAAAAGGAATTAATCTAATGTAATCTAATCTAATCTACTCATACCATATTGATGACTAGCCATGAAGAGTCATGAATTACCGAAAATTTTTCCAATACCAGTAACAAAATCTAAACTTAAAAATAAAAGACTACAATATTTGTAATAAACCGGGACTCCTACCAAGACCCTTTCGTCCCTGTTAACTAACCACAAAAGATGTCGGCTATACCTCCATTCTGAAGTAAAAAAGTGTGCATGCAGTTAAAGATGAAGTGCATGAAGTGAAGTTCTGTGACGGAGATACGAACCCAACACGTAATCGGATTGTTTACTAAGTCAAATCAAATGTTACGAACCGGTTTTTCTTGCCAGCTGCTAGGTGTTTGAATCTAAAATAAGGATACAAACTTTTGTGACTAAGCGACAATCGATCTGCACACCTACCGTGCATCCACGAATATAGCTTAAGTATCAGTTGCTTACTCACCAACACAAAGATGTGTGCGAGTTTGACCAGAAATAACGACACCTCTTGCGATTGTTGGCAACACATGAACGGACATTAAAAATGCACGTTCATTTTCACTAGCACGCCGGTGTGCACCTGATAGGGCTTGAAATGAAATTATGAATATTTTGAACTGGATCAGGATTCGGACCCACATACTTACCTTTGGAGGAGACCTAGAGAAGATTGCAGTTTTGGGAAAAGGAACGAAATGATTGAACTATACTGTTCCGAGAGATTCAGATCCTCGAAAGAGGAGATGCGAATTCGCATCACAGTCCAGTACCAAATTTTTCAACTAGTTCAATCAAGTACAAGTAAAATAAGAGCCCTGTTCCTTTAAATGGCTATCGGTTCATCAAATAAAATAAAATTTTCTAATGTAAGCAATTTACTGGGGAGTGTATTTCTGTTTACCATCACTTCCGCTTTGTCATTTCCCAACGTAAACCGGCTCTGCCCAGTTGGTAATGAAGGAACGTGATGTTTAATGCGGATTCTGGATTATAACGTCTTTCTCTTGAGGTTACCAGAGGTAAAGTAAATGTGTTTGTGCCTCTTAAAAGTAAGTGCCTGATCCCACGCATTGCACCTGTGATAGTTCGTTCCACCAAATCATTGTGGCCACATTTCCCAGCCCCAGGAGTGTGCTTAACGAATGATGTGCTTAGCTTACAAAATTAGTCACGGTGGAAAAAATGCGAGTTTATTAAATGGTTAAGTACAAGCAAGCTTCTGAGCCGACCGCGGTGGTCTAGCGGTTCTAGGCGCTTAGTCCGGATTCGCGCGACTGCTACGGTCGCAGGTTCGAATCCTGCCTCGGGCATGGATGTGTGTGATGTCCTTAGGTTAGTTAGGTTTATGTAGTTCTAAGTTCTAGGGGACTGATGACCACAGATGCTAAGTCCCATTGTGCTCAGAGCCATTATAGTGCTCAGAGCCAAGCTTCTGACGCGGAGAATTATGCTATTCTCATGTCAGCAGGATGTAAAGACTTTCCTAGGCATCATAGGCTCGATGTGAAGCCATTTGGAAATTTTCACAAATTCAGCAAGTTTCTTAGTTCGAGAAAATCTACTGTGAAGTGTGAAGTTACCAGATAATTCGATTATTACCGTCATTATTACTATCAGTTTGTTCATACCGCTGCTGGAAGACATGTGCTTGATCATTTAATGCCTTTTGGTCATTATAGAAGTAGTTTCCCAAGAACAGGTTCTTTCCCTGTCTACGGAATCCTTTTCATGTTAATATCAAACATCATCAATTACTCGTAGATTACATTAAAACTAAAGTAATTGATGAAGACGTTACTTGATAACAAAAACGCGCTGCCTTTTTCCATTTACTTGGTCCTAGAAATGGCTGTCGAGTACTGCCAAACCAAAAGGGAAGCGAACTTACTGCCTTCCGATATACGTCGCTGTCAGTTATTCCATATGATTTGGTCGACATGACCTGTTTCAAGTTGTGTATGACAGATAATGTTTTAGAAAATCAATTGTTTTCCATTGCATTAAACAGAAAGATTTTCATTCTAAGCTATCCAAGTACAAAATTTTCGCAATATTATTTCAAATTTAATATTCCCTTCTATAATGCAGGAAAGTATTTCACAGTTGCAAAACACGCATTCGACTCATTGACCTTACACTTCGTTTTACCTGATTTTGTAATCATTTAAATTAAACAACATGACCTTCCAGTCGGAGACATGTCGTCCCCCTTTTCCTTCTGTGAAGGTTGTCAGTAAGCTGTTTGTCTTCCAAGCAGCGAAATGAGGCAGAATACGGCCGGTAAACGATTCACAAACCACGATTTAATGCCGTTAATACGACTGCTTTAAACATTGTCGTAGCCGAACGGAATTTAGTTTCTTCTTAAATCGTCTGAAGCAGCAACGTTCACAGATATCTCAAATAGGAAAAAGCTCATTATCCAGGTACGAAGGTTGTTAAACAAACTTCCCACAGTTTGTGTCAGGTTGATATTTTCGTCTGACAGCACTGCGTAAGTATTTTGTCTAAGACGTATCACAAGTAGTGTTCCTGTAGCTGTGGGAATCATTGGTTGAAATGGGTACAACACTGCTAAATATTCAAAATGATTATCAACCTAAGTCTGAGTTCATCCACAAACTGAGGCGTATTTATAATATTGAAGCTAGACTATGTATCCTTGTCTTCCTTGAGTGGGCATTGGAAGGCGTTTACAAACACCTATACAATACTATTAATACTTCGAACGCTATAGTTAACGTTCCTCTCATAAACTACTTTTTTTTTTTTTTTAATTCTTCCAGGTCTTCAGCATGCAATATGTGTTGTAGATACAGTCTTAGACCAAAAAATTGACGGCCGAGTCGTTCACGTAAGGTGGACAATACAGTCGTGCTCCTCTCAGAATCCTATGTCCGGCAGTATTCTCGATCTGGCAACACTGTAGACTGCGGCACTTCCCAGAGGAAGTCGTGTCTGCAGTCTTAGCACATTATTCTTATCTACGATGGTAGTCTTGAGGTAAAACGCAAGACCAGCTTATATGACGTCTGGCGACCGAAAGCACACAGTGACATGTTTATCGCCCCTTTCCTCTCGGTGCTGAAGCTATGAGTGTAATTCAAGCGAATCTACAATATATTTCATTTTATGTCACATTGGTAATAGCAGTTTGTTTCAACAATGTTTCAGCGAGAGATTTCTTGGCTGACCATCTGCCTCTGAACACCGCATGCGTCTGAGTTCTCTGGGACCCGTTTGCTGCCTACGGGCGGGTGCTGAGGCACTGCGCTGTCCCGCCTTCTGCCGACAACGTCTGCTCTATTCCACACTCTCGACGGTGTAAAATGCTTTAATGTTGTTGAGTGGTGACCCATAAAATCTGTCTACGTTTTGTGTTTCACCCTTGATAGCAACGGCAGCACGAAACCGTTTTTATTTGATGATTATTTTATTACACTGGAATGCAATAGATCCATGTGGTATAGAATTAATTTCAAGGTTTCTGATCCAGTGTGCTATTATTAAAGCGTCACATCCTATTCTTTTTCCTTTCACAGGAGATTCTTCAAATAATTTATTTTTGCCATGCATTCATATGTGTTAGTCAAGGCACAAAGAGTAAGTGCAATGTAATGTGTTTGGTTTCTTTCTTTGATTCCCTATGGTAAATCGATGGGAGAGATTGTGTCAATACCTTCCAGAACCTGCTTTATAGCTTCTCAGGCAAACAGCTTCTTTAGAGGTCCATACATTAATTAATGGAGAAGTGAACGCTGTTCACAAGTGATATTTAAAATATCCAATTGGATTTAAGGCGACAAAATTGCCCATATTTGAGCTATCCAGAGAAAAAGTAAGTTGCTAGAGCTGCTGTTAGCAAATGTCTGCAGACAGTTCCTAATTGCTACTGTGGAAATTTAGCATGGAAACCCTATAGTAATTGCCGGCCGAAGTGGCCGTGCGGTTAAAGGCGCTGCAGTCTGGAACCGCAAGACCACTACGGTCGCAGGCTCGAATCCTGCCTCGGGCATGGATGTTTGTGATGTCCTTAGGTTAGTTAGGTTTAACTAGTTCTAAGTTCTAGGGGACTAATGACCTCAGCAGTTGAGTCCCATAGTGCTCAGAGCCATTTGAACCGTATAGTAATTAAGAGTTTTATTTACTTCATCCTTATCATCCTGGCATGGGAGTCTTAAGTGAAGAACAATACTGAAATTCGTATCCTTGACGGTTGATTCGAATTTCTTCGGAGATGCTGGTATTGTGAAGCACATTGGCAGTCAGATAACCGAGATCTATGGTCATTAACACAACTTACTGAGTCGAGCTACCAAGAGATTTGATATGTCAAGGTTTTCTTCCAATTTCATTACAGAAGTTTTTCTGGAAATTCGCAGCTCCATAAAATATATTCAGGAAAAGAAGCTCACACACGCTGGCCCCTACCACCGATAGAACTTACGACTGATTGAGCTGGTGCGACATGCGACACGGGCGGTACCACGGGGCTACAGACACACTGCTGCCTGCACGCCACCCTCATCATGGTATTGCTCGCTCAGCCTCATAACGCATCGTGAAAGATAATAAAAGTTGTCACTTATGTGAAGAGTACCATTTCTTTAGCCAAAAAATTGAATTTTCTGTCTCAGTGTCTTAGTTTACATGAGGATTATATAGCACGAGTCATTAAAATGGAAAGGGAATATCAAGTGAATTTAGCGAATCAATTCAGTACCATATGCGGAAGTGATTGCACTATCACAGTGTTGCCTAATGTTTGTGAAGATGTTGCCAATTCTTAGCTGTGCTAGGAATAGCTCTGTCGCGAGTAATAAGCAAGTAGGCATATAATCTATTTACACTTATTGTCATCGGGATACATAATGCAAAAATACACCTTTTAAATTTGTTATTGCGTAATTCCAGTTATTGACAGTCTATTCGTGAGCTTGCTCGCAGTCAGTGGGGTGAAACCTATCACAGAAGCAAGCAAAACACAAATATTTCTTGCACCATGCGCAACATACAAACGAAATCTCGCTGCACTGACGTGTTGTCCGATATATTGCCCGGAAAACAACCTGATTTATGTTGCTAAATACAGGTCTATCAGATAGCAATTTTAATGCGTACCAAGTGTATGAAAGTATATGTTGAAATACACAGGAAGGCACATAAAGGTATTCAACTGAAACATAGCCATGACCAAGATAGTAACTGGGTCGACAGCATTGTCGTCTAGCACCATGACAACTCATACGGTGTCAGTGCTCGACCAGTCACTTACGTTTACTGGTATCATTAGCTTCATCATGAAAACACAAAAACGTTAATTACCGAAGATCATTAACTTTGGAACCCATAGTAAAGTAAAGCAGTCATCAGTTGGAATATTGGTTTGAACACCACAGTGGTTTAATAGGCACAGTCTTGTTGGAGGCGGTATGCCGTTGCTTTCCTCCGACCTTTGAGTTGACTTACCGAGCCAGTTAATAAGACAACCTACAGGTTAACGTGGCTTTCGGACCACAGTGCAGCTCGGTATTTTTCACATCAACAAACACTGCCCAAGCGGAAATAAGTGTAAAATGACACATAAAAATTGCGGTAATGACCAGGGATCGAACGCGATACCTTTGTATTCGTAGTTTTGCTTTTTACCGCTTTGCCACCCCGTAACGGCTGCAACCCGAACTTACTAATAAAATGTTTTATTTGTAGACGCTCTTTCGGTGTACAGCCCTGAAAATACGATTGTCCGTCCTCAACTTTTGCCTCGATATTTTCAAAAGCTAGGGAGTGTCTAGCAGAAAGCCAGGACATCCATGAAATATTTGATCAAAATCGGTAGCGCACATGTCAGACCATCTCCTTGTGAGCCTTATTTACAAATGGGAAGTTTGTGCAGACTGTTTCCCCCAGCTCCCCACAACGAGCGTTCTACGTGACATACAGCTACGTATGCAACACATCGAATACACTAAACTCCACAGATTACTTTAGTCTTCCATACTAAAACATGTTCGTTCCTTCGAAGTAATAGTTACAACTAAAACATATTTCTGTTTAACTTGAATTTTGTTAAACAGATATCAATTGTCATCTAACATAGCTCGTTAAAAATACTACATATGTGGTAAAATCAACAGCTGCTTATTTCAGACTAGTGATTTTGGCAGATACACCAATGAACTGAACCCATCTATCTGTTATAACTGGATCGTCTGCAACAGCGTTGATTTAATGATATTGCTCTCAATGTTCCAGTGAAATCGTGGTTCAAATGGTTGAAATGGCTCTGAGCACTATGGGACTCAACTCCTGAGGTCATTAGTCCCCTAGAACTTAGAACTAGTTAAACCTAACTAACCTAAGGACATCACACACATCCATGCCCGAGGCAGGATTCGAACCTGCGACCGTAGTGGTCTCACGGTTCCAGACTGCAGCGCCTAGAACCGCACGACAACTTCGGCCGGCAGTGAAATCGTGAATGTAATCTGTGTGTCACAGTATTGAAAGATTGAAATCGGGAATGAATTTGATTTCGGTGCTCGTGCCAGTGCTCTGCGTCCTGTGTGACACTTCATTTCCTTTTGCCTTGTGAGTCAGTTCTTACTTCTTTCAAGGCGATATGTCACAACTCAGAGTTTGATAAAAGTCGTATCCTTGCGCTTTATGAAGACGGGTACTGTATCAGTGCCATTTACCATGTTCTGGGATACAGAAAATCCACTATTCATCTCTGGGTGAAGAGGATGGAAGATGAAGGCCACGTAAACCGTCGTCGTCGCTCTGGACGCCCATGGACTACCACAGAGGTTGAAGACAAGTGTATACTCCGCTGCAGTGATGAGCACCCTTTCAGGAGCAGCAGAGGAATTAAAAACATCCTGCAGCTAACAGTGAGCAGGTCGACCATACGTCGTCGGATCAACGACGAAGGAAGGTATGGACGGAAATCGGGTGTTAAGGAAATGCTGAAAGAGCAACATAGGGCTGCCAGGCTAAATTTCGCACTGGCGTACAGAAGGAAGCCGCTTTTTTACTGCGACTGAGTTATATTTACCGACGAGAAGGTATTTTCAGCTGCTCCAAATAGCTCTGTTCATCTGTATCGACCAAGTGTAACGAGATACGACCGTAAATATGTCCAGCAGAGGCGAAGGTGTGGCTGGACATCTGTCACAGTTTGGGTCTGGATATCAGCAAATAGTAGCAGCGTGCTGTCGGAACTTGAGCATCCGCTTTGTATTGCTTGTTACTGGAAGAAACCATGCTTCCTTCTGTTCATCAGCGATTTCCTGGAGGTAGAATCATCTTCCAAGATGACCATTCCCCAGTCCATACAGCCGATCGTGTAAGGCACTGGTTTCAGATGAAAGGAGACATTGAGCTGTTGGACAGGCCTCCATAAGCTGCTGACCTCAATCCCACAGAGCACGTGTGGGCAGAGATGGAAAAAAATTATTAGGAGCAAAAGACCTGCACCAACATCCAAAGCAGCGTTGTGGGAAGCAGTTCACGCTGCGTGGGAAGAAATGTCACAGAGTGACAGATTCTTCAGAAAGCTTGTTGCCTCTGTACCCCGGCGATTAAAAGCAGTTGAAGAAGAGAATGGGAACTGAACACGGTACTGAGTCTACTGTGTTAACAGGAAGAAGACTTTGTTTAAAGCAGATATTGGTTAATTTCAGCGTAACTTCTCTTCAGCGATTAAGGTAATGTGGAAAAAGAAAAATTTCTCCTATTTTGATTTTGATAGTAAAATTTTAATGTAAAATACAATGCAAATATTTGCATAACAAGACGAAGATGTTTATTTCTGTCAACTTAACACCTTGACGACAGACAAATTGGCGACTCTGTGTATTTTGATTATAATTCGTTAGCCTTCTTGCGACCTCGTTCTAATACCTCATGGGAGCAGGAATAATATTTTGCTTTTTGAACACCGAGGAATAACACACAAAGATAGTAGATGGGAGGATACAAAGAAACAATCAGATTCATGGGTGCGGATCTAGTACATCATTAGAAGACTAAACATGAGGGAAACATTACGAAAGCAATAAATACGCAGGTTAGTTATTTGTATAGATCTGAAGATGAAAAAGCGCAGATCTGCACAATGCCCAGACCTGCACTTTAGTTTCTGCCTTAATGGGCATAATTTTTAGTTTCTTCTCTTCTGAATTTTCAAACGAATTGATTATTACGTGGCACGGAATAATTAGTTAACTGTGTTTCTTACAACTTCCATTCGCACTAACATTTTTCTACATTATAGAGCAATTCGTGAAATTCTACTTACATGATCACAAGACTGCACATAGATGCAATCGATTTCGAGGTGCAAAGTGTTTGTTAGTGACAGGTGGGCATAGGACTTTATATTGTACTGAAATAATCGTTTGTCACAAACTACCAAGGTAAGTGTTTCACTCGTATATATTTTGTGGGAAACTGTAATTGTGATGGAAGATTATACACCTGAATGTTTGACAAAACTGGTAGGAGAAAACGCTGATTATTAACCAAACCCCGCACCTTCTCTCCATATCTTCCTATGACACGAGCACGGGATTCTCCTTACACCGGCCAGATGGTCGGTCAAGAAATCTCTCGCTCAAACACTGGCGAAACAAAATGTTATTACCAATGATGCAGAAAGCGATACGTACTTCTTTGCCAGCTCTGTGGTAACGTGCTGAGTTGTGAAAAAGCGTCTGTTGTAGATCGTAGTTCCAGTCTCACTGACTGTAACGTTTTTATACCTTCTGGGATAGAGCTACAAGTAGTCAGGTCAAACATCGATAATGAAATCGCAAGAAAATACTTTTGGCTCATAGTGCAATAGTGAAAAACTTACAATGCTGCACAACAGGTAACACCTCTTTCCGCTGCTGACAAGCAAATTTTGGGTTTCTAGGAATACATTACTTTATTTATGAAATGCCACATTTGCGTACCTCTTGAGTATGACAGAGGATACCAATAAAACACAGACCCAACCAAAATCTAAGTGAGCAGTATTTTACTAATTCGTGTCGATAGAGGCACGCTTGTGTACAGATACTCAGTTTCATTAAGCAGACTTTCGTCGTAAGGTTGTTGTGGGTAGTTTTATTTCATTTCTTATAATACAGTGCACAAATTTTGTAAGGTTTCCTTTAGTGTTGTTAAAACAATAGTAAACATGAGAGTGAAGTTAATCATCAACGCTATATGATTTCTCTGATGTTATCTATAACAGTCTGACAATGCACATGCAGTTTATTGATTACGTGGATGTAGAAAACTTGTTCTGAATTAAAGCTGTCAAACAAAGTTTGAAGAAGGATAACATGCCACTACCACACGACAGCTAATGTAGAAAATACTGTTCTGACGTATTTTGGCACGATGCGCTCTCTCCATACACAATACAAACGTTTCGAGAGGCATCTGCTGCCTGACTGTCTATTAACCCTGAAAAGAACAAAATGTCGCAGAAGTTAGCCCTTTTTCACATGCGACTATTTTGGTATGAGAAGTGAAGGGAACTATGTTCAAAGTTCCACTACATTGGTGACTTCAGCACACAGCAGAATGGCGTTTTAAAAAAATGTAGCACTGAATGTACTCGAACTCCCTACATGTTTTCTACAGTGCACTATACTTACCATTACGGTACAAGCTTACACGTAGCTGCAGCACCTCCAGAACTGAACAGCAATCCTCCAGAACTTCTGCATTCCACAGTGCTGTGAGATAATGTATATGGCTGGGTCTAGACTTCTGAGAGACAAACAGTTACAGCTTTTCTTTTGCACTGCACGACGTTTTCAACAAACAGATAGCGCAATAGATTAGCTCAAGTGCAAAGGAATACTTCCTATTTTAATATTTGCATCCTACACCGTTGGCAGTTCTGTGTAGGTGGCAGTTACGTGATTTTATTTCGGTGATTACAAAATAGAGTCGAATGTATGCACTGGGTAGCCGAGGCAGCTAGTTCATTGTGATTCGGTCAACCAAGTAAATGAATTTACTGAACATGCTACAAATTACTACAGGGAGCCTGTGTGTCAGAATTCTCACCCAGACTGGCGCAACGGGGTTACGATAGAAAAATGAATGACGGAGAATAGGGTTTGGTGGTCTGTTGGATTGATATGTTCATATACCTGTGGCCTGTGTTCGACTCCGACTTCTGTCAATCATTTTAGATAGGGAGAGACAGATTCCATACTCTGCTGGCTACACCAAGTGAAGATGATATAATGGCACTGTGGTCTGAAATTCCCATTAAAGATGATATTCCTTCTTTACCAAGTACACTTTAGATTGAACCACAATAAAGTCTGGAGTGGCGACATGTAGAAACTCTACCACCAGTAACCTTTCTTATACTAGTTATTTATTTCTAGTGACGAAACAAACGCTATGTAGGATCACAGGACACTTATTCCATCTTTTATTTGAGCTTCTGTAAGTCAATAAAATTGGTTCTGAACTGCGAATGCAACTCAGACCGCCCTTAATGCGGAATTTGATCCCTTCGTGACAATACAGCTCGGCTACAATTTGTTGTTGTTCAAAACTGCAGATTCTCCAACATCTCCAGATATTGCGCGTAAATGGGTTCGAATCCTGGCCCGCCACTAATAGTGGAGAAAATTTCGGTAGCTGATGTCTCTTTGTGTGTAGTCAACAACGATACGTGTGTGGCTCTATTCCCAGTCAGCACTGAACTCTTCGTCATATTATTTCTAGTTCAAACATGGTCACATGTCGTTGCTGGTGCAAACAAACCCATATTTAACGTTCGTTTTCTCTAGAATATAACAGCGATAGGTGCCGGATTAGAGTCCTGGGAAGGATAAAATTAATATTTCGTCCCATCATTTCAGTTAAAACAGTTAACTACTGCCAAGAAATTCCGATATGTCACAGTTGATTGTGCTTCGATCAATCCGATTAGGTTCTGGGTTCGGATCCCTGTCTAACACAAAGCCTTACCTCACGGCATTTCAAGTAAGTTACTTGTGAAGAAGCAATCTTTAACATCTCTCGTAGTTCGTTAACAGGGACAATAGATGCTGGGTAGGAATTCGCGTCCGTTAAAAATGTTTGTGTTATGTAATTTAAAGTTGGTATTCACTAAATTATACTGTCTAAAATCGAGGTATATCACTCTCTGTGTGCCTAATCAGGAATGACTGTTGGTTTCCGTCAGTCACGAAATCTTTGCTTAATATGCATGACGTGGGTTTGAATCCATATGCTGAACGAGACTGTTCTTCGTGTCATTTGAAGTTCATACATATTCTCAATTAGCTGCTCGTGAATAACTTAAATTTGTAATGTCATTTTGTGTTAAATAATAAGTACGGCATGTTACTTTGAAGAGGAAATCGTGAATTCGACGAACTTACTACGTTCATTACCTATCTGACGTAATAATGAGAGTGGTAACATTTCAGGTATGTCATTTATTGTAATAAATGTGAGCTTACAAACCTTAAGGACAGTCTTATTTGTGATAAGGTGTTCCCTGATATTTGTAGTATGGTGGTATTACTTTACGTCTTTAGTTATTGCGATACAGAACAGGGTTTTCTAGTCGTGACTTGTTGGAACCATTTTCAATAGTCAAACGACTGTACCGAGGAGTGATTAGAGGACCTGCTAGACAGCTGCGTTATGCGGGTTGCATGCGAATCTGGCGAAATGAAATTCAGGTAGTTCGGATACTTTTGAGCACGACTGTACGTTATGGATTGTGTTAGATGGATTGACTTGATTGCAACAATATTTCAATGCCATCGTCAGTAATGCTGTGTGTTTTCTGCATAAGCATTGTGTATTAGTAGATGACTTGGAACAGTGTTTAAATTCATGTGAATACACAGTATCAAAGTCGACTTCTATCACGCTCACAAGTATTAAATCCATAAAAACGGAATTCACAGATAGGATACCTAAGTTTTTTGTTGTACCAAACTGTCTGAACGCTATAGACTGAATATAGAGTTCACAAGAAACAATTATTTAGGAGGTACTGCACTACTTAATTTTAATTTTAATAATCAACAGCCTCATTTGCACCGTTTAACTAGAATTTACCTAGGTTTCAGTATGGATAACCCAACCTTCTTCAGAATAACAGTAACTACTGTTTGTTCATAGTGGACATCGTCAAGCTAAAACTACAAATCCATAAATTATCTTCATACTATAAAACTTATCTGGAACTGCCTCGGCCACACTTCGCGACTGCAATGCGGCAGCCACGAGTGCTGTACTGTAGTTTTAGCTTGATGATGTCCACTATGGACAAACGGTAGTCACTGTTATTCTGAAGAAGTTTGGGTTATCCCGACTGAAGCCTATGTAAATTCTAGGAAAACTGTGCAACTGAGGCTGTTGATTGTCAAAATTAAAATTAATATTTGTACAGTTGCTGACAGGGCAACCAAACACTGTGTTATTTAAACAATTTAGACATTCAAACAATTGACAGCTTACTATGGTCTTGGGAATTAATTCTTCAGATCGATCAGATGTATACTAAGATGTTTAAAAAACTTGCGCATGATGACTTCGCCTAAGAGGAGTAGTCTGACGCAACAAAATTAGTGTGGACTTGTTGCGTAGTGACAGACATTAGAAACTTTTCCATAGCTATGTCACACTCTGCAGGTCACCAAGACAATAGATCGCTTTTACCACTGGGATAAGGATAGAAGAATAAGTGCAGACCGTTTAACGAGTTATTTATTAGATGATATACATTAACATAATGGTTCACTGTGGGATAGATATGGTTCGAAGTTTTTTTGACGTTTACCAGCGCCCACATCTGCCAGTGAGACTGCAGGGATAGCGGGCGCTCCATACGACAACCGAGGCTTCCAGCGGACATAACAGCTGTAGTGAATAGCTGTTTGCCTCCCAATTAACGCCCACCAGTGAGTTAAGACTCTTCTCAGCTCTCCCTGTATGGACCACAGCGTGGGTACACAGCTTCGTCAGCTGGGCAGGCACTGCTTGCGGACCAGGCCAAAGATGAATTAACCACAACGGCATTCCAATTGCCATTTGCTGTACATCGTGTGGTCTTCCAAGTGCAAGGCGCTATCATGAGCAGTCGTGACCTCTGTCCAGATGTGACCACAGCAGCAGGAGAGAAGCAGTTACATTCTTCCTACTAACATAAAACACAACCAGTCCAAATATGAAACTCATTATTCGGACAAATCTGCCACGCTAAAAATGATGTGTAATCTATATTCTGATCCAAACTAGCTGGACGTCTGCTTGCAGTTTTATTAACATTCAGCTTGTTTTCAATCAAAAAACAACTGCGGTCATGTACCAAATAGTTTTATCTTGTCACTTCGGTTTTACATATCTTATGTAAAAGAATGACCATGAGAGCAGTTGTTTTTTAATTTTTTGTGACATTGATTTTATATCAGCTGGTCTGCCTCATGTATCGTTATATTCAAATGGTTTATAAACGTTAATCTACATTCAGATCCGATGATGGCACCTTTAGTGTGCTGAAACCGGTTATCCAGAAAACAGTATTTAAACGATCGTGGCTTTTGAATTATTTCTACAACAGCGTGATCGCCCCACTACACACTATGTGTTCACAGCAAAATTAGTCATTTCTTCTCTAAATTCCGTGTTCAGGGATTCAATACTTAAGTTGGTGAGAGATGTGGACTTTTGCTCACCATAAACACGAAAATGTAAACACTGTTCCTTGTCATCAAGTCGTTTACAGTGCTTGCGCAGGTAACAAACAGCGGCATTGACTACAGCTTTGATATGTTGTTGCCATCCAGTCAGTTTATCAAACGGAATCTGCAATGTACCTGCTAGGACACGGCAGTTGAGAACACTTGAATGATGTAAATAAATGGTACTGTCTCCCGATTTTCACTCGTCCGTATCTATGACAGATAGTTTGAAGCAAAAGAGGTGGATCTCAGAAAGAGGACGGAATGGGCGACACCTCGTCGTCGTATGAGCATTGATGTACAGCATCACTTAGAAAGCAACTCCCGCACAGTCCCAAAAACAGCGCTTTAGCACCATATTTATCTTCAATTTATTTTACTTCTTCTCTCTGTTTGCTCGTATGTCTAAATATATAAGTTTGACCCCACTACATATTACATGTAGTACTGCCCGGTAGGACACTGGATGCACCTAGTTGATACTCAGCCGGCACGGTAGCTCAGCGTGTTCGGTCAGAGGGTTAGCTGCCCTCTGTAATAAAAAAACTGAGTTAATAGATCACCAACGACTTAAAAGGATGTCTTAGGACATCCGCTCCGATCAGATTCAACGAACAAAAACGAACAAAATGAGATTAAAAAAAACAAAGTGGTCTAGGGCTCGTGTCTTTGATTCATAATCAAAACTTCTTCGGACCCGGGTTCGATCCCAGCCACTGCCTAAATCTTGATAAATAATCAGCATTGGCGGGCGACGACTTCCGGCATAAGAAGTCAGCCTCATTCTGCCAACGGCCTTGTCAAAGAGGGCGGAGGAGCGGATAGAGGTTCAGGGCACTCTCTTGTCCTAGGGGCGGGAAATTGCTACTAAAGGCGGAAGAATCGCAATGATCAACGACATGAGGATGCAGAAGACAATGGAAACCACTGCATTAAAGACAAGTAACGTGTACCCACAGGACATGTGGCCTGTATTTGAAGAAGTGTCACGATGATCTCTCCATTGGCAAAAGATTCCGGAATAGTCCCCCATTCGGATCTCCGGGAGGGGACTGCCAAGGGGGAGGTTGCCATGAGAAAAAGATTGAATAACCAACGAAAGGATAACGTTCTAGGAGTCGGGGCGTGGAATGTCAGAAGCTTGAACGTGGTAGGGAAACTAGAAAATCTGAAAAGGGAAATGCAAAGGCTCAATCTAGATATAGTAGGGGGCAGTGAAGTGAAGTGGAAGGAAGACAAGGATTTCTGGTCAGATGAGTGTCGAGTAATATCAACAGCAGCAGAAAATGGTATAACAGGTGTAGGATTCGTTATGAATAGGAACGTAGGGCAGAGGGTGTGTTACTGTGAACAGTTCAGTGACCGGGTTGTTCTAATCAGAATCGACAGCAGACCAACACCGACAACGATAGTTCAGATATACATGCCGACGTCGCAAGCTGAAGATGAACAGATAGAGAAAGTGTATGAGGATATTGAAAGGGTAATGCAGTATGTAAAGGGGGACGAAAATCTAATAGTCATGGGCGTCTGGAATGCAGTTGTAGAGGAAGGAGTAGAAGAAAAGGTTACAGGAGAATATGGGCTTGGGACAAGGAATGAAAGAGGAGAAAGACTAATTGAGTTCTGTAACAAGTTTCAGCTAGTAATAGCAAATACCCTGTTCAAGAATCACAAGAGGAGGAGATATACTTGGAAAAGGCCGGGAGATACGGGAAGATTTCAATTAGATTACATCATTGTCAGACAGAGATTCCGAAATCAGATACTGGATTGTAAGGCGTACCCAGGAGCAGATATAGACTCAGATCACAATATAGTAGTGATGAAGAGTAGGCTGAAGTTCAAGACATTAGTCAGGAAGAATCAATACGCAAAGAAGTGGGGTACGGAAGTACTAAGGAATGACGAGATACGTTTGAAGGTCTCTAACGCTATAGATACAGCAGTAAGGAATAGCGCAGTAGGCAGTACAGTTGAAGAGGAATGGACATCTCTAAAAAGGGCCATCACAGAAGTTGGGAAGGAAAACATAGGTACAAAGAAGGTAGCTGCGAAGGACCATGGGTAACAGAAGAAATACTTCAGTTGATTGATGAAAGGAGGAAGTACAAACATGTTCCGGGAAAATCAGGAATACAGATATACAAGTCCCTGAGGAATGAAATAAATAGGAAGTGCAGAGAAGCTAAGACGAAATGGCTGCAGGAAAAATGTGAAGACATCGAAAAAGTTATGATTGTCGGAAGGACAGACTCAGCATACAGGAAAGTCATAACTTCTGGTGACATCAAAAGCAACGGTAGTAACATTAAGAGTGCAACGGGAATTCCACTGTTAAATGCAGAGGAGAGAGCAGATAGATGGAAAGAATACATTGGAAGCCTCTATGAGGGTGAAGATTTGTCTGATGTGACAGAAGAAGAAACAGGAGTCGATTTAGAAGAGATAGGGGATCCAGTATTAGAATCGATTAGAATCGGAATTTAAAAGAGCTTTGGAGGACTTACGGTCAAATAAGGCAGAAGGGATAGATAACATTCCATCAGAATTTCTAAAATCATTGGGGGAAGTGGCAACAAAACGACTATTGACGTTCGTGTGTAGAATATATGAGTCTGGCGATATACCATCTGACTTTCGGAGAAGCATCATCCACACAATTCCGAAGACGGCAAGAGCTGACAAGTGCGAGAATTATCGCACAATCAGCTTAACAGCTCATTCATCGAAGCTGCTTACAAGAATAATATACAGAAGAATGGAAAAGAAAATTGAGAATGCGCTAGGTGACGATCAGTTTGGCTTTTGGAAAAGTAAAGGGACGACAGAGGCAATTCTGACGTTACGGCTAATAATGGAAGCAAGGCTAAAGAAAAATCAAGACACTTTCGTAGGATTTGTCGACCTGGAAAAAGCGTTCGACAATATAAAATGGTGCAAGCTGTTCGAGATTCTGAAAAAAGTAGGGATAAGCTATAGGGAGAGACGGGTCATATACAATATGTACAAAAACCAAGAGGGAATAATAAGAGTGGACGAGCAAGAACGAAGTGCTCGTATTAAGAAGGGTGTAAGACAAGGCTGTAGCCTTTCGCCCCTACTCTTCAATCTGTACATCGAGGAAGCAATGATGGAAATAAAAGAAAGGTTCAGGAGTGGAATTAAAATACAAGGTGAAAGGATATCAATGATACGATTCGCTGATGACATTGGTGTCCTGAGTGAAAGTGAAGAAGAATTAAATGATCTGCTGAACGGAATGAACAGTCTAATGAGTACACAGTATGGTTTGAGAGTAAATCGGAGAAAGACGAAGGTAATGAGAAGTAGTAGAAATGAGAACAGTGAGAAACTTAACATTAGGATTGATGGTCACGAAGTCAGTGAAGTTAAGGAATTCTGCTACCTAGGCAGTAAAATAACCAATGACGGACGGAGCAAGGAGGACATCAAAAGTAGACTCGCTATGGCAAAAAAGGCATTTCTGGCCAAGAGAAGTATACTAATATCAAATACCGGCCTTAATTTGAGGAAGAAATTTCTGAGGATGTACGTCTGGAGTACAGCATTGTATGGTAGTGAAATATGGACTGTGGGAAAACCGGAACAGAAGAGAATCGAAGCATTTGAGATGTGGTGCTATAGACGAATGTTGAAAATTAGGTGGACTGATAAGGTAAGGAATGAGGAGGTCCTACGCAGAATCGGAGAGGAAAGGAATATGTGGAAAACACTGATAAGGAGAAGGGACAGGATGATAGGACTTCTGCTAAGACATGAGGGAATGACTTCCATGGTACTAGAGGGAGCTGTAGAGGGCAAAAACTGTAGAGGAAGACAGAGGTTGGAATACGTCAAGCAAATAATTGAGGACTTAGGTTGCAAGTGCTACTCTGAGATGAAGAGGTTCGCACAGGAAAGGAATTCGTGGAGGGCCGCATAAAACCAGTCAGTAGACTGATGACAAAAAAAAAAAGAAAAATGATGTTGTTTGTGAAAATGACCATAAAGCTTTGGACATTAAAATTAATGGTGAAAGTGAAAATGAGATCTGTGAATGCTGCGACTGATCGAGTCGATGTAACAGGATCTAATTCAAATCTGCTGACTATTCAAGTCGAGACAGTATAAACTAAATTGTATGAGCATAAAAATAGATTGTCTAAATTAGAGCATAAAATAAGAAGTGGTACTGACAGTGGGGGCTATAGTTTGCTGACAGAATCTTTTGAAGTTGTGCATATTACAAACAGACCATTGTTACATCTTGATCCAACTTTCAATGTGAATCCAAAGAAGTTTGGAATTATTTTGAATATTTTTTACCCACTTTCGGGACTGATTCATAAAAAACGATTTTATTACGTAGAAATCTTTAGGTGAAGCTAGAACATGCGATATGACTGCTATTGAGCAGTATGAAACTCTAGAAAAATTGAAAAAAGCGAAAAATTTAAAGAAGCGTTTTTTAAAGAATAGTAGTGCAAGAAGCAGCAGATGGAATTAGAAAATTGTTTCTGGCCATGGGAAAGTTTAATCCCAGAAAAGAAAATATGAAGAGGTATGCTTTAAAGAGGATGGCTAATCATCGTATTTTACCAATAAATTAGAGTGTGAACAGTTTCTAATGGGTCAGATGGAAAGTTATCGATGGGTTGGGTTGGGTTGATTTGGGGCAGGAGACTAAATTGCGAGGTCATCGGTCTCATCGGATTAGGAAAGGATGGGGAAGGAAGTCGGCCGTGCCCTTTTAAAGGAACCATACCGGTATTTGCCTGAAGCGATTTCGGGAAATCACGGGAAACCTAAATCAGAATGGCCGGACGCGTGATTGAACTGTCGTCCTCCCGAATGCGAGTCCAGTGTGCTAACCAGTACGCCATCTCGCTCGGTGGTAGCTATCGATAAGCAGCGTAGCGAAGTAATTTCTGTTCGGAGGAATGATGTTAACAAATTTATTAGTTATCTGGAAAGAATGGAAAAATTATTACAGGAGGATGCGCAAGCTTTTCCGAATTTTAGGCCACAGCGAAATGTAGAAAGCCGACAGAATGTAAAGGTAAACATAATGGGTATGTTACTTAATAACAACAGTTGAAGCAGTGCATGAGGCTGGTGCCATGTTACGGCGAACACACCAATTAACTAAGAACAAGGACCTGTGTATAGATCGCGTTCTCCGAAGCATGACGATGATGATTTTCAAAACAGACAGTAGGCGGGAGCAAGAGTGGGATATAAAACAGAATCAGAGCCACCTGTGAAGTGGCTAGAATTTGCAGAACGGATACGAATAATTTTAACCTGCTAGCCATGTCCTTTGAATATGTACTATTGTGTAGTAACAAATAACGGAAAGTGCTGATAGGAGTGATATAGCTGAGGCTAATGAGATTAGTGAAGATAGAATACGCATGTATAATGGTGGTTTGGAAGATTTTTTGAGCAGGAAAGAAAGAAATATGCACTGCAATACGCAGAATGTGATGAACGATTTACATTAAAATGATGAAATATCTGTGAGGCAGGAAAGTGTGTACTGTGAAAATGATGATGAATCTTGCCATGAAGAAAGGGATGCTGCATATAATGGGTAATTGAAGCAGCTAGGCGAGAAAAGGGTGGAGAAAATATTGAACATAATTAATGAAGGTTTATGTGAGAAGTGCAGGCAAGTGGTGACCTTAACGAAGGTCAGTTAATTAGTGAGAGTCCGAAAGAAGGTGAAGGGGATAAAGAATTTGAAGAATTAGTGGAATAAATGACCACAAGACACACACCAAAAAATTAATTACTGTGAAAAAGAGATGAAGTGGTTTTTGGGGAAGTGTTTTGATCTGTCACTGGCGGACAGATTGACTAACGCTTAAGAAGTAAATAGTGAGAGCAAGCCTGCAAATACGTGCGTAATCTCTAGACAAAGACAAGGTTTTGATAGAAGGGAAATAGTACACGATTTACTGGAGGAAGATGAAATCAGTAACAGTAGGGAAAGGACAGGACAGCTATTAATTAGTCTGAGGGTACAAGGTGAAGAGGTGCACGGTTTAGCAGACACTAGCAGTGATCTTTGTGCTGTTGGTCAGAAACGGTTAGATGTGTTAAAAGAAAAATTATTAATAAGCCTGTAATAGATACACAAATAATTGTTGCCACTGGAAAAGTAGAGAATCTTGTTAAGTATGAAGTACCTGTTATTCTAAATGGTATCCAGTTGTATCACAACTTTCTGAGAATTTCCGGTCTGAGTCGTGACATGTTGACCGGGGTAGACTTCTTTACTAAATATAAAGTGAAGTTCGATTTTAATAATGATTCTGTGATTCTGGAAGAAATTGACAAATGAGGAAGTGACAACATTCCTATAAGGTATTTTAGGAAAAAAATGACTTGGATGGGTATAATAAGTATGGTGATGAAATGGTGGTGGATCCATAGGGTATGATAGCAGTGAAACCTAAAATTGAGAAAAAAGTAGAAGATATTTATGAATTAGACAAGCGACAAAAGTAAGAATTATAAGTGGTTTTGTTTCAGCATAAAAATATTTTCTCAGATCAACTATGTTTAGTAAAAAAACTATGAATATTATCTGACTGTCGATCAAGAAGCACTGTTTGTCAAAAAACTCTATACCAATTACTGAGCAGCATAAGGAAGGTGTGAGGGATTTAATTCAATACATGCTTAATTGGGTGTTCATTAAGAAAGATGTCAGTGTATACAGGGTGATTTTTTTCCACCGTGTACCAACTCTAGGTACTGATAGATGAGAGGATAAGCAACAGAATAGGTCCGAAAATCCACGGCTTCCGTGCTAGAGACTATTTATTCAATACACGTAAAGATGGCCTCATCTGGTGAATGGGATGGATGACACAAATTCCGGAATCGTGGTTGCCTGGTGAAGCAACCAGTGACAAAACTGCCCCCGTGGGAATTCTGTCGCTAGTAAGCCCTGCACACGCTGTAAGTGATAATGGTAGTAAAGATTGTCATGCAGAATGTTCCACACGGTCGTCTGACTTCCCCTGTACTGATGGGTCAACTGCCTGGTACTGACACGGTGGTCGCCTTCCACAGCGTTAATCGCATTTTCCTCCAAGTCTGATGTCCGAGCATTTCGGGTACGTCCTTCATGATTTCCTGCTTCCAGAAAAGACCCTGTATCAGACAAACGGTGGAACACTGTTGAAAACATTGAATGTTGTGGTTTTTGTCGGCGGGGATAGGTCTCCTGATACAATATTGTTGTCCGCCACCCGTTGCCATTTGCCTTTCGTAAGAAGCAGCAGTTATTAAAAATATAGATCTATGAGGCTGTTGATAGACACTAGGACCCTAAATTGGTGGTTTTACCAAAAAATGTTAGACTTGAAAACATTGGTGAACTGTTACAAAAATTTGAGGGGACAAAGTTCTTTGCATCATTCGATATAATATGTGGACATTGGAACTAGCCACTAGCTAAGGATTCCACGAAATACACGGCATTCCTGTTTGAAGGTCGATTTTGTCAATACAAAGTTGTGCAATTTGGGCTAAATATGAGTGTCCGTATTTTTGTACAAGCTATATTACAGGTGTTGGGTGATAAATTACTTACGCAAATGAGAGTATTCGTTGATGATGTTCTGATTTGCACTTTAACTTGGGAAGAACATTGCATGTTGTTAGACAAAGTGTTCGAAGCGATTGGAAAGGGAGGAATGAAATTAAAATGAGATAAAACAGAATTTGTGAAAAAGGAATTGAAATTTTTAGGATGTAGCACTAGTCCACCATTCGTGTCTCTGGGACGACTGCCAAGTGAGAGGTGACAATGAGAAAAGATTGAATACTCAACGAAAGGTTAGTGTTCTATGAGTCAAGGCGTTGAAAGTCAGAAGAAATGGCTTCCTGGCCAAGAGAAGTTTACTAGTATAAAAAATAGGTCTTAATGTGAGGAAGAAACTTCTGAGAATATACTTTTGTAGTACGGCACTGTATGACAGTGAGACTGACTGTGGACTGTGGGAAAACCGGAAGAGAAAAGAATCTAAGCATTGGAGATATGGAGCTACAGAGGAATGTTGATGTTTAGGTGGACTGTTAAAGGAAGGAATGAGGAGGTTCTCAGCAGAATCCGCGATAAAAGAAACATATGGAAGGAATAGATAGAAAATCTGACACGAAGAAGGGACAGGATGATACGAGATCTGTTAAGACATCAGGGAACAGCATCCATGGTACCACAGGGAGCTGCAGGGGTAAAAATTGCAGAAGACGGCAGAGATTGGGACACAGCTAGAAAATAATTGAGGATGTAGATTGCAAATGCTAGTCTGAAATGAAAAGGATTGCACAGGAGAGGAATTCGTGACGGGTCGCATCAAACCTGTCAGTACACAGATGACTCAAAAAAAAAAAAGAAACATATCATTAGTGGGGGATTAATGATCCCATACCCTGAAACACTGAAAAAAATGGAAACTATAAGAGAATACAAATCACCTATGGTTTACGGTCCGAACACTAACATTCCAGTAGCGGTGCATATTCGCGGGCTACACCCAACAACAAATCAGACACGGTTGGTGAATCATCAGGTCGAACCGGCAAACCACAGAAAGTTGAGCAAGTAAATTAGCGTATACACAGACAAAAGAGCCTGTATTGTGTGATCACACTATTGCAGAAAATTCACCTGAAGCAAATGCTTCCATAAAATATCTACGAGTATGCGTATTGAGCGATTTAAAGTGGAACGACAACATAAAACTAATCACAGGAAAGACAGATGCCAAACTGACGTTCATTGGAAGAATCCTTGGGAAATGCAGTGACTCAACAAATGAGGTATCTTACATAACCCTCGTTTGATCACTACTTTTGTACTGCACGTCAGTATGGGATCTGTTCCATCCAGTTTGATACACGAAATAGAGAAGATTCAAAGGGCTGCGCGTATCGCTACAGATTCATTTAGTAAGCACGAAAGCGTCGTGGAGATAAGCAATCAAATGCAGTGGCAGACGCTGCAAGAGAGGACGTCAGTATTACACTGTGATTTACGTCAAAGTTCCGAGATGTGTCAACAGATATTTCTTCCTACGTATGTCTCGCGGAAAGACCAATAAGATAAATTCAGAGAGCTACGAGCCCGAACAGAGGCTTACCAGCAATCGTTCTTCCCCGAACCATTTGCGACTGGAACAGGAGACGGAGGAGGTGACGTACACAAAGTACCCTCCGCCACACACCGTAAGGTGGCTTCCGGCGAATAGATGTAGATGTAGAAGGAAGTTAAAAGGTATGTTGGGTTTTTTTGGTTTCTATGGCCGTTTTGTGCCAGGACAATTATTTAATGTTCCTTGCTTAAGAAGTTTGTTGAAGAAAAATGTACTTTATAAACAGACAGCAGAAAGTCAAACTGAACTCAAGGAACTTAAAAGGAGCTTTGTGCAACAGTAAAGTACTACATCATCCAGACTTTACTAAACCTTTTTGTGTAATGGCAAATGCATGTCGGTATAGGATTTCCGTTGAATTGTTTCGATTACATAACGAACGAGACAAAGAGGTAGACAAAACCACAGCCTTCGTTTGTAGATCTGTACAGCAGTCCGAGAGAAGTGATTGCATCTCAATACAGGAGGCGTTAGCTACAATTTCTAGTTCACATATATCACGTTTGAAGGACAAAAATTAATTGTTTACAGTGATCACAGTGTGTTGATTTTCTTACTGATGAGCAAACCTAAGCGCCCAAGACCAACAAGATGGTTTTTATATTTACAACAATATGATATAAACATAAAATACATCAAAAGATGTGAAAATGTAGTCGGAGATGCTTTATTTTGGAGTTTAGAGGATGGTGGTGAAACTGAAAAAATCCATTGTTGTATAAAGAAGGGGCAGATATGTTCCTGCAGTGATGAAGATAGATGAGGAAGGTCAATTGAGAAAGTTTTGCAAAGAACTGCAGCCGAATGAGGATCAGGATGATAATCTTAAATCAGTTAAAAATTGTTTAGGCGACCCTGCATATCCCAAAGTAGCCAAGAATTATCAGTTACATAAAGGTATTTTCTTTGGAAGGAGAAAGAAAGCAGAGACTCAATGGCAACTTTGGTATCCTGAGCAACATGAGGATTTACTTATTAATTATGTACATAAAACGTTTGGACACTATGGAGCAAGGAAATATATAGCAAAGCTCATTAAAATGGTCATATTTAACAACATGTGGCGACGTATGCAAAGAAAAGACTAGGAATGTTCTGCAGCTGTTAGAAAGTTAAGAGCCAATAATGAGATCATACACTGTCAAACGTGTAGTGCAGAGCAACATAACAGACTTGGCTTAGTCGCTATCGAACTATTTAGACCATTAGCTGTATCTATAGGGAGATGTGAATATGTTTTTGTGCTGCTAGAATTATTCACAAAATTTGTGAGATTGTACCCAATTAAGAAAGCAAATACAATAGTACTGGTGAACAAAGTAGTGAACAATTACTTTGTTACAGTAGGTGTACCAAAGACCATATAATTAAAAATGGTTCAGAGTTGATGCCGTCTGGTGGCGTTGTGGGAACGTGACGCACCAACAAAAAAATGTACGCGGTATAGAAACGGACGGAGGATCACCCTAGCAAAGATATGGGCTGCAAATGGGGAAATCCATTGAGCTCAGCGACTTTGACTAAAGGCACGTTAATTACTACGCAGAGCCTTTGAACGAGTATCTTGAAAACGGGGAAGCTGATCGAATGTTCGTATGCTACTGTCGTGAGCATCTACGAAAAGAGGTGCAAGGACGGTGAAACTACCACTAAGCACTATATGGTTGGACGTCTACGACTCTTCACAGAACGTGGGGTTCCGAGGCTCTTCTGCTCTGTAAAGTACGATGGAAATGGATCTGTGGTATCTCTGCCGAAAGAGCACAATTCTGGTGCACGCACAAGTGTATCAGAGCACACCGTTCATCGCACTTCGTTGAATATAAAGCTCAGCAGCAGACCATCTCTACGTTTCCACATGTTGACCCAACGACTCTGTCGAAGAAGGTTGCAATGGGCACGGGAGCATCGGGATTCGACCGTCGTTCAATGGAACAGGTCGCTTCTTCGGGTGAATAACATTTTTGCTTCACTAGACCGATCGTCGTCTCGACAAACGCCGTCATGGAGGTGCGGCGGCTCGAAATACACAGCGAGCCACAGACGCCGGTATTATGGTATAGGAGATATTCTCCTGCCGCTTGTATGGGACCTTTGGTAATAATGGAAAACACGCTGACAGCTGCGTACCACCTGCATCCCTTCATGCTTGATGTCTTCCCCGACGGCGATGTCAATATCGAGCAATATAGTTATCCGTGTCTCTGAGCCAGAACCGTGCTACAGTGGTTTGAAGAGTATTACACCGTTCGTTCCATGGTTCTATATAAAGCACCACAGCAACACAAGTCTACCAGGGGCATTCAATAAATAATGCAACACCTCTTGTCTTCAGCCAGTTTCAGTTGAAAAAAATGCGGAATTTTTTTGGGGGCGTCGTGGAATATTCCCGCTTCAACCCTACAGTTTCGTGAAGTTCCGGTAGGCGGCTGAGTTAAGCGTAGCCTTCAAAGTGGCGTCCGTAACGGAGGTTCACTCCAAGCAGAGAGCTGTTCAAAAATGGTTCAAATGGCTCTGAGCACTATGGGACTTAACCTCTGAGGTCATCAGTCCCCTAGAACTTAGAACTACTTAAACCTAACTAACCTAAGGACATCACACACATCCATGCCCGAGGCAGGATTCGAACCTGCGACCGTAGCGATCGCGCGGTTCCAGACTGTAGCGCCTAGAACCGCTCGGTCACCCCGGCCGGCGCAGAGAGTTGTCATTGAGTTTCCTTTGGTGGAAAACCAGAGCATCGCAGGTCTTGATAGGCGCTTCCAGAATGTCTACGGAGACCTGGCAGCGAACAAATGCACGGTGAGTCATTGACGATGTGTCGATCATCTCCGCAATGTTGTGCAATCCTCTCTGATCTTCGCAGGTCGGCCGGCCTCACACAACTGTGACTCCTGCAATGGTTTAACGTGCAGACACTCTCATTCGAGATGATGGATGGATGATAAACAAACACTTCGTTCCACAGTTGGAGTGCCGACACACTCGTCCACAAGTTGGGGTACTAGCAGGTTTGTGCCGTTGGGTTTCTCGCTTCCTAACACATGACGGTAAATAGCAACGATCAACCATCTGCGCGGAATTTTGCTTGCGCGTTACGAATTGTTTGTTCTCGAACATCGTCACGGATGAAGAACCATGGCTTCCATCGAGTGGCGGCACACCACCTCATTTACGAAGAAAAAGTTCAAAGTTGCTGCCTTAGCCAGTTTCTTCGAAGAAAAAGTTCAAAGCCGCACCCTTACCCTGTAAAGTCATAGCGACGATCTTCTAGGACTTTGAAGGAGTTATTCTGTTTGATATCTTCTCTCATAGTACAGCGATCAGCTGGGAAGTGTGCTATGTCCAAGAAATTGAAGAAACAATTCCAGCGTGTTTGTCGTCACAAAAATGCAAAACGAACTTCCTCATTACAAGGAAGGCTTCACACAAGTCAGCGAATCCGAAAGGAACTCACAAAACTTCATTGGATTGTTCTTGCTCATCCACCCTACACCCCGGATCCCACACTTTTCGAATTCCGTCTGTTTGCGCTAGCTGATTTTGCACTCCCCGGGAAGCTGTACGTGGATGATGGGGAGGTTATTCCTGCAGAAAGACGCTGGCTCCGACGTCGACAAGTAGAGTGGTACAATACGGGCCTACAGACCCTAAAGGCGTAAGGCTGTCGCATTGAACGGAGATTATTTTGAAAACCAGGCTTTTATAGCCAAATGAGTGGTGTGTTTGACTCCTGAATAAAACCAACCTGCTTTCAAAAAAAAAAAAAGAGTGTTGCATTACCTATCGAAAGCCCCTAGTATGTGCACAGTAACCAAAATTTCGTTATACACTCTCCCTCTTCATGTTGCAACTTTATTGGTTATCAATGAAAAAGGATGGCAGCTGAAGGTTACACAAAATAAACAATAACTTGTTAAATAACCACTACATCTTCAGTGTGATACCATTAAATGTAAAGAAATGTTGTAAAAAGATTAATACTTTACGTTTATTTGTATTGTATCGATAGCATTCAATGTCACGGAGAAGTCTGTATTAGGAAGCGGAGTTGTGTTTTTGTGATACGTGCCTGTTCAGGAGACGTCATTTGTTATGCAGAGCGCCTTCAGCGGTGGCCATCAAACAAGCCCTCTGAAAGAATGGTTCGTCGTAAAGATAGCAGCGTGGCACGAGGAGGAGAGGGGCACGGACAGCCTCTTGGTGGTTGCTCCATATGCTTCTATTTCAAACTGTAAGTCTCCCAGCTCCCATTAGAAGGAAACCAGCGAACTGCGGTAGTTAACGGGATTAGTGTGGGATTATATTTTTATTTTTTAGATATCTTTCATTCCATCTCTGAAGGAGATGGTAGTCTGTAGGAGAGAGTAGCCCTTTTCAGCCAACAGTTGTAGTATGTGCTGTTGTGCGCTTAGTTAATTTTCTATGATTTGTAGCTGCATATGAATGGGTAGTTGAGGGGAAGATGTTCGTTAAGCTTCCTTCGCTAAAAATCCCAGCATTTGCCTCACCGCTGAGGGGAAAACCTCTCGATCGAAGAAAAACCAGTGATCTTGAGAATGTTATGTTATGATCTTGGAATTTTGTTGATGTAGAAAATTTACGTCTAATTCTGTGGAAGACAAACTTCAAAATACACTCGATGTAGAGAATATTTTCTTCTTCTGTAGGAGTCGACTGAAGTGTTTTTGTTCAGTAAGTTGTTCTTTCTACATGAGGCTGCTACGTCATCCGAAAACCTTGTAGGTGCTCTCCGTCTGTTGACAATTTCATTGATTTCTTCGTTTTCCAGAGGAACCTGTTCGTGTGAATTCGATAAGGCTTCGAGACCAATGTAGGGAGGAAATGCATATCTGAATTTCCGAAAATTAAACCGTGTAGATTCACTCTGCAGGAGTGATTCTGTAACTTATTGTTACATAGTCTTTTGAGCGCAAATCTGATGCTCTGTTCTTTTATTCTGTGTAGCATGTTCTTGGTTTTAAGTGTTTCGTGAAGGGACTTTGTTGTGATATCATAGAGGAGATCTCTAGCTATAGGAAGCATCCACTGGTCAGGAGATACAATTTTTTTTCGTATTGTTGGATGTCATACTAAACGCTTGACATACATTTCCAAAAATCGGTCGGACAAAATTACTCTAACACCTTCTTTTGCTGACTCATTCACGTACAATTTTTAGTAATAAAGTTTTAATCAAATTGCGAGAAAATCACCTCGTCGTTATTCTTTAAATGCTTGCTGCGCAATGGTTCCTTTACCTGAGTGAAAAGTAAGAACTTACTGGTTGCCACGTGTAAGGGGTCTACCACCTAGCCGCGCGGGGTATCCGAGCGGCTTGTCACTGTACACGCGACTCCCCCCGTCGGAATTTCGAGTCCTCCCTCGGGCATGGGTGTGTGTGTTGTCCTTAGCGTAAGTTAGTTTAATTTAGATTAATTAGTGTGTAAGCTTAGGAACCGATGACCTCAGCAGTTTGATCCCATAAGACCTTACCAAGAATTTCCAATTTATACCACATATTAATGAACGTAGCTGGTTGTTTATTCACACAGGTGACGAGTGTGTGTAGGTACAGACTGTCGAGGTCGGATCTTTGAGAGCTTCGCAGCAGTCGTGGAGCAGTGGTCAATGGTGCTGGTCGAAAGAAAGGGAGTTGAACTGATCGCCGTCGCCTAATTCCACTGGTCTGTGAGACGGCTCATTTTTATTATGACTGGATGTAAAGTAGAAACGTGTGAATATTACTAAATGCTACTGCATTGTAAGCGACTGGCACTTCATTGATTTTAGGATTGCCGTGTACCTTGGAACGGAGCGCTGCATGTACAAGGTGTCCCGGGAGTAATGGCCAATATTTAGCGGTATGATAGGAACTATCATTCTAAGCGAAAGGTCCAGTCAACATAGACTCTCAAATACATACCTTAAAAGCTCTTATTCATCTTCGATACTGCGAAGCAAATCGTTTCTATTGCAACCTCTTAGCTTTCCATGTTTTGAGAGGTGGTATTATGGATCAAATATGCAGTAAATATGGCCCGTAAACTGCATACCTTAAAAGCTACGAGCACTTCTTCATCTTCGCTATTGTGAAACACATCTCTGCTAGTGAACAAGTGCTCATAGCTCTTAAGGAATTCATTTTGGAGCCCATGTTCACTAGATAAGTTTCTCTCTTTTTCGAGCACACTATCTCCTCCCAAAATATAGATAGCCAAGAGCTTGCAGTAGAAGAAATTTATTTCACAGCATCGAAGATGAAGAAGTGTTTTTTAGCTCTTAAACTTATCATTTTAGAGCTTGTGTTTACTGGATACTTTTGCTTCTAATGATAGTTCCTGTCATATCCCTGAATGTTGACCATTGCTCCTGTGGCCCCTGTATATCCGTCATCAGGGTAGCGCAGGACGCGATACTACATTTTTTGGCCTGTGTCGAAATTAAGCATCCTTATTTTCTGAGAAGGAAGGATGACTGTTTCATATTTGTGTTTAAAAAGAATACCTTTACATTAAAACTCAAGTTAGTTTGATTGCAGTGGAACCTAAATTCTCGTCAGTATTAGCATGCAACACTGTAATACCGTTGTAACAGCTTCCTTTCGGAGCTGATCATCCATATCCATTAACCATGGTCACGAACTAACTTTAGACCGCTTCATCTATTTCAGCGAATAGTGCCCAGAAGATACAATAGAGAGTATGGAGTGTTAAACATGTACACAGAATAAGACTGGGAGGGGGGGGGGGGGGGGGCAAAATTGGGAACCCAAAGTAGCAGCATGCACGACTGCCCGCTGAGCCGAACCATCAGGTGTACTGATTTGAAGCAGAAAACACCCCGTTAGACAGCTTCCCGCGACGCTTGGGCTTGACACACTCCTGTAATATCGACAGTAGATTTCGAAAACCTTTTTTGGATATTTAGGTGGTAGAATCCCGTGACAGTTGGTACCTTACGAGCATACTCTCTTATCGTGTCTTTGCGTTTATCAGTATTGGTGAATCTATATATATATATATATATATATATATATATATATATATATATATATATATATATATATATATATATAAACAAAGATTTTGAGACTTACCAAACAAAAGCGCTGGCAGGTCGATAGACACACAAACAAACACAAACATACACACAAAATTCTAGCTTTCGCAACCAACGGCTGCTTCGTCAGGAAAGAGGGAAGGAGAGGGAAAGACGAAAGGATGTGGGTTTTAAGGGAGATGGTAAGGAGTCATTCCAATCCCGGGAGCGGAAAGACTTACCTCAGGGGGGAAAAAGGACATGTATACACTCGCACACACACGCATATCCATCCGCACATACACAGACACAAGCAGACATATATATATATGTATGTGTGTGTGTGTGTGTGTGTGTGTGTGTGTGTGTGTGTGTGTGTGTGTGTCTGTGTATGCACATATACTGAGAGCTTCGGCGATCTGATGACTGGTTGAGTGACACATAACTGCAGCAGTCCGTTGATGTCAAACTCCACAACTTAAGACCCTTTCACACCTTCAGGCTGCATTGAACGGTGGGGGTTGTCGTGTGTCAAGATGGAATCTTAAACTTCCGCCATGGTAGGACGTTAAATGCTCCCAGCTCTCGGAAGTCTGGGGGACCGACCCAGTACCTGAGTAGGGCTGGGACCAAGGCCTCAGATTGGGAACTCGGCCGAGTAGAGGACGAAGGTCGAGAGGTGAATCCGCCTCTTCAGAATGCAGGGGGCATTCCCGGGCAGGGGTGGGAGAAACCTATGGTGATGTGCTCGTGGTAGGGGAAACGGAGTGCTAAACCCAGCAATTCATAAAGCTCCTGGTCGAGGGGCAGGATTGGTGAAAGAATTCCTAGTTGCCGCCCCTCCCCCCACTCCCCCACCCTCACCAATGCCACAGGAGCCAGGCCAGGGAAAGAGACGTGGCTCCCAATCCTTTTTCTCTCTTCGTGGCTAATAACGGGAGAGAATATTCGGAGTTGCAAGAATCACTTTACCAGATCTCACTACAGCCGAAAGGCTGGAGGAGATCATTCCTCTATTACACACAGACCATTTTGCCAAATGCCACATTATCGTCTAATCGAAACAGAAAAGTAAATTAGTGCAATGAGCTCACCACCAGGATCACCTGGAGGACAGGATTGCCAAACTTGAGAAGAAAAACGAAAGACGAAAAGGGCAACAGAACAGGAAGTCATACACTGAAGAGCCAAAGAAACTAGTCCCCTCCCTAATATCGTGTAAGCTCAATAATGTTCATGTCTGGAGAGTTTGATGGCCAGCGAAAGTGTTTAAAGTCAGAAGAGTGTCCCTGAAGCCACTCTGTTGCAATTGTGGACGTGTAGGGGTATCGCATTGTCCTGCTGGAATTACCCAAGTTCGTCGGAATGCACAATGGATATGGTGATCAGATAGGATGCTTACGAACGTGACACCTGTCAGAGTCGTTTCCAAACTATCAGGATCCCATATCACATCAACTGCACACGGCTCACACCAATACAGAGCCTTGACAAGCTTGAACAGTCCCCTGCTGACATGCAGGATCCATGGATTCATGAGGCTGTCTCCGTACCCGTAAAGGCTCAGCCCGCTCTATACAATTTGATACGAGATTCTTCCGACCAAGCAACATGTTTCCAGTCATCAGCAGTACAATGTCAGTGCTGACTCGCCCAGACGAGGCATAAAACTTTGTGTCGTGCAGTCATCAAGCGTAGACGAGTGGGCCTTCGGCTCCGAAAGCCCATATGGATGATGTTTCGTTGAATGGTTTCCATGCCGACACTTGCTGATGGGCCAGCAATTTGCGAAAGGGTTGCACTTCTGTCACGTTGAGCGATTCGCTTCTGTCGTCATTGGTCCCGTTATGGCATGATCTTTTTCCGGCAGCAGCGATGTCCTAGATTTGATGTCTCACCGGGTTCCTGATATTCGCGGTACAATCGTGAAATGGTCGTACGGGAAAATCCCCACTTCATCGCTATCTCGCAGATGCTGTGTCCCATAGCTCGTGCGCCGGCTGTAACACCACGTTCAAACTCATTTGAATCTTGATAACCTGACACTGTAGCAGCAGTAACCGATCTAACAACTGCGCCAGACACTTGTTGTCTTATATAGGCCTTGATGACGGCAACGCCGTATTCTGCCTGCTTACATGTCTCTGTATTCCAATACGCATGCCTATACCAGTTTCTTGGCAGTCTAAAAAGGTAGAGTGATGAAGAAAAAGCTGCAGATCACCATCGAGGACAATATAGAGAAAACTAGAACAAGACGAAGAGATACATACAATCTTTATCAAGCCCAAGCAGGGACAAGAATTGGCGGAAGTGCAGGAGATCTTTACAAGATCCGTGAACTCTAACGTAACAACGTCAAAATAAATCACATACAGATGACAAAGACTACCATCACTGTGAAACTGACTCAAAGGAGGACAGTGAGGAAGTACCGCAAAATTCAAAATTGAACAGCACAGTGGTCTTTGAGCCCCTAAAAAAGAGGAGGCCTTTGGTTATAATGTACGACGTGTCGAGTAGGCTGTCAAACGAAGATATAATAGACTGCCTGTGCAAGCAAAACTTCAGTGATAAGTACAGTGTAGAGGAATTTAACAATTTATTCCTCTCTTTAGGCTTGGGCCTAGAGATAAGAATATCTGCCACCATGTGGTAGATGTTGCTCCAAAAGTTGCCACGTGATATTCTGGCGTGTGGGAGACTATTTCTAGAACACACATCCATTTCGGTGAAGGACTATGGAGCTATGCGTAAGGGTCACCATTTTTGCGACTTACATCATATCCAGAAGTATTATACAAGGAAGGAGTTAGACTGCAGTCTCTGTAGAAAAGAAAAGCATGGGCAATAGGATTTTCCTGATACGGCCGAACAGCCCGAATGTGTTCCATGCTTACGAAGAAGCAAGAAAAAATGCCCGTCTCCTGGCTCAAATGAATGTGTCACCTGCCACGTGCTGTTACATGGATTAATTATGCGTACTGATTATGGGGACGAAAATTAAACAAGTAAAGGCGGAAGGGCAAAAGCGTAAGTCTCGGAGCAAGTAGCTACGAGATGCCATGAGGGGACTAAAGGTACGTGTAGGGGTTAAGACCACAAGGGACGGTACAGAGTACCAAAGTGGCACAAGTACAAATGCCAACACTAACACTCTTCATGACACAAATGTTGAAGAAATGACAGTAGCAGTAGGGACTAACACAATATACAAAACGAATATGACCAACTACCAAACAGGAACACAAAACAGGATCACAGTATAGATGAACCTTCCTTTTTATTACAACAACGGGCATCAGAATTCAAAGACTCCCAAGTACAAATTGATTCCATCAGTCAAGTTCAAAGATATACATGATACATTGATTCAAACATACAGGCAGCAAAAAAACTGACACGTCGAACATTGCTGACAGGTGGGTAGTAAATCAGATAACTTACAAAAACGTGGAACCGGGAGGTGTACACACAGCATGTGAGGACGCAATAAGATATACAAAGCTAGAAGAACTAATTTGCCTTGCGTGAGGTAGTGAGACAGGCACATCCTAGTGCTCGAAAGATCACGTACTCGGCCTTGGAGAATGTACACTATGCGCTCAAAAGTATCCGGACACCCCCAAAGACAAACTTTTTTCATATGAGGTGTCTCTTACGATCACCTACTGCAAGGTAAGTACCAGTGGTCTAGGGGTAGCGTCTTTGATTCATATTCAAAACGTCTTCGGTCCCGGGTTCGATCCCCACCACTGCCTAAATTTTGATAAATAATCAGCATTGGCGGCCGAAGACTTCCGGCATAAGATATCAGCCTCATTCTGCCAACGGCCTTGTCAAAGAGGGCGGAGGAGCAATAGAGGTTCAGGGCACTCTCTTGTCCTAGGGGTGGGAAATTGCCCCTAAAGGCGGAAGAATCAGCAATGATCAACGACATGAGGAAGCAGAAGGCAATGGAAACCACTGCATTAAAGACACGTAACGTGTATCCACCGGACATGTGGCCTGTAAAGGAAGAAGTGTCATGATGATCTCTCCATTGGCAAAAGATTCCAGAATAGTCCCCCATTCGGTCTCTGGGGGGGATTGCCAAGGGAGAGGTTACCATGAGAAAAAGATTGAATAATCAACGAAAGGATAACGTTCTAAGAGTCGGGGCGTGGAATGTCAGAAGCTTGAACGTGGTAGGGAAACTAGAAAATCTGAAAAGGGAAATGAAAAGGCTCAATCTAGATATAGTAGGGGTCAGTGAAGTGAAGTGGAAGGAAGACAAGGATTGCTGGTCAGATGAGTATCGGGTAATATCAACAGCAGCAGAAAATGGTATAACAGGTGTAGGATTCGTTATGAATAGGAACGTAGGGCAGAGGGTGTGTTACTGTGAACAGTTCAGTGACCGGGTTGTTCTAATCAGAATCGGCAGCAGACCAACACCGACAACGATAGTTGAGGTATACATGCCGACGTTGCAAGCTGAAGATGAACAGATAGAGAAAGTGTATGAGGATATTGAAAGGGGGACGAAAATCTAATAGTTATGGGCGACTGGAATGCAGTTGTAGGGGCAGGAGTGGAAGAAAAGGTTACAGGAGAATATGGGCTTGGGACAAGGAATGAAAGAGGAGAAAGACGAATTGAGTTCTGTAACAAGTTTCAGCTAGTAATAGCGAATACCCTGTTCAAGAATCACAAGAGGAGGAGGTATACTTGGAAAAGGCCGGGAGATACGGGAAGATTTCAATTACATTACATCATGGTCAGACAGAGATTCCCAAATCAGATACTGGATTGTAAGACGTACCCAGGAGCAGATATAGACTCAGATCACAATCTAGTAGTGATGAAGAGTAGGCTGAAGTTCAACACGTTAGTCAGGAAGAATCAATAGGCAAAGAAGTGGGATACGGAAGTACTAAGGAATGACGAGATACGTTTGAAGTTCTCTAACGCTATAGATACAGCTATAAGGAATAGCGCAGTAGGCAGTAAAATTGAAGAGGAATGGACATCTCTGAAACGGGCCATCACAGAAGTTGGGAAGGAAAACATAGGTACAAAGAACGTAGCTGCGAAGAAACCATGGGTAACAAAAGGAATACTTCAGTTGATTGATGAAAGGAGGAAGTACAAACATGTTCCGGGAAAATCAGGAATACAGATATACAAATAAATAGGAAGTGCAGGGAAGCTAAGACGAAATGGCTGCAGGAAAAATGTGAAGACATCGAAAAAGATATGATTGTCGGAAGGACAGACTCAGCATACAGGAAAGTCAAAACAACCTTTGGTGACATTAAAAGCAACTGTGGCAATATTAAGAATGCAACGGGAATTCCACTGTTAAATGCAGAGGAGAGAGCAGATAGGTGGAAAGAATACATTGAAAGCCTCTATGAATGTGAAGATTTGTCTGATGTGACAGAAGAAGAAACAGGAGTCGATTTAGATGAGATAGGGGATCCAGTATTAGAATCGGAATTTAAAAGAGCTTTGGAGAACTTACGGTCAAATAAGGCAGAAGGGATAGATAACATTCCATCAGAATTTCTAAAATCATTGGGGGAAGTGGCAACATAAACGACTATTGACGTTGGTGTGTAGAATATATGAGTCTGGCGATATACCATCTGACTTTCGGAAAAGCATCATCCACACAATTCCGAAGACGGCAAGAGCTGACAAGTGCGAGAATTATCGCACAATCAGCGTAACAGCTCATGCATCGAAGCTGCTTACAAGTATAATATACAGAAGAATGGAAAAGAAAATTGAGAATGCGCTAGGTGACGATCAGTTTGGCTTTAGGAAAAGTAATTGGACGAGAGAGGCAATTCTGACGTTACGGCTAATAATGGAAGCAAGGCTAAAGAAAAATCAAGACACTTTCATAGGATTTGTCGACCTGGAGAAAGCGTGCGACAATATAAAATGGTGCAAGCTGTTCGAGATTCTGAAAAAAGTATTGGTAAGCTATAGGGAGAGACGGGTCATATACAATATGTACAACATCTAAGAGTGAATAATAAGAGTGGACGAGCAAGAACGAAGTGCTCGTATTAAGAAGGGTGTAAGACAAGGCTGTAGCCTTTCGCCCCCTACTCTTCAATCTGTACATAGAGGAAGCAATGATGGAAATAAAAGAAAGGTTCACGAGTGGAATTAAAATACAAGGTGAAAGGATATCAATGATACGATTCGCTGATGACATTTCAATCCTGAGTGAAAATGAAGAAGAATTAAATGATCTGCTGAACGGAATGATCAGTCTAATGAGTACACAGTATGGTTTGAGAGTAAATCGGAGAAAGACGAAGGTAATGAGAAATAGTAGAAATGAGAACAGCGAGAAAATTAACATCAGGATTGATGGTCACGAAGTCAATGAAGTTAAGGAATTCTGCTACCTAGGCAGTAAAATAACCAATGACGGACGGAGCAAGGAGGACATCAAAAGCAGACTCGCTATGGCAAAAAAAGGCATTTCTGGCCAAGAGAAGTATACTAATATCAAATACCGGCCTTAATTTGAGGAAGAAATTTCAGAGGATGTACGTCTGGAGTAAAGCATTGTATGGTAGTGAAACAAGGACTGTGGGAAAACCGGAACAGAAGAGAATGGAAGCATTTGAGATGTGGTGCTATAGACGAATGTTGAAAATTAGGTGGACTGATAAGGTAAGGAATGAGGAGGTTTCTACACAGAATCGGAAAGGAAAGGAATATGTGGAAAACACTGATAAGGAGAAGGGGCAGGATGATAGGACATCTGCTAAGACATGAGGGATTGACTTCCATGGTACTAGAGGGAGCTATACAGGGCAAAAACTGTAGAGGAAGACAGAGATTGGAATACGTCAAGCAAATAATTGAGGACTTAGGTTGCAAGTGCTACTCTGAGATGAAGAGGTTAGCACAGGAAAGGAATTGGAGGCGGCCCCATCAAACCAGTCAGTAGACTGACGACCGAAAAAAAAACTGCAAGGTACTTCATATTAACGAACTCAGTAGTCTTTAGAAATCGTGAAAGAGCAGAATGGGACGCTCCGCGGAACTCACGGACTTCGAACGTGGTCACGCGGTTGGGTGTCACTTGTGTCATACGTCTGTATGCGAGATTTTCACACTCCTAAACATCTAAACATCCCTACGTCCACTGTTTCCGACGTGATAGTGAAGTGGAAACGTGAAGGGACACGTACAGCACAAAAGCGTACAGGCCGACCTCGTCTGTTGACTGACAGAAACCGTCAACAGCTGAAGAGGGTCGTAATGTGTAATAGGTAGACATCTGTCCAGACCGTCACACAGGAATTCCAAACTGCATCAGGATCCACTGCAAGTACTGTGACAGTTAGACGGGAGGTGACAAAACATGGATTTCATGGTCGACAGGCTTCTCATAAGCCACATATCGCGCCGGTAAATGCCAAACGACGCCTCGCTTGACGTAAGGAGCGTAAACATTGGTCGATTAAACAGTGGAAAAACGTTATGTGGAGTGACGAATCACGGTACACAATGTGGCGATCCGATGGCAGGGTGTGGGCATGGCGAATGCCCGGTGAGCCTCATCTGCCAGCGCGTTTACTGCCAACAGTAAAATTTGGAGGCGGTGGTGTTATGGTGTGGTCATGTTTTGAGCACCTTCTTGCTTCCCGCTCTTGAATAACAATTCGGGGATGGCGAATGCATCTTTCAACACGATCGAACACCTGTTCATAATGCATGGTCTATGGCGGAGTGGCTACACGACAATAACACACCTGTAATGGACTGGCCTGCACAGAGTCCTGTAGAGCACCTTTGGGATGTTTTGGAACGCCGACTTTGTGCCAGGCCTCACCAACCAACATCGATACCTCTCCACAGTGCAGTGCTCCGTGAAGAATGTGCTACCATTCCCCAAGAAACCTTCCAGCGCCTGATTGAACGTATACCTGCGAGAGTGGAAGCTGTCATCAAGGATAAGGGTGGGCCAACACCCTATTGGATTCCAGCATTACCGATTGAGGGCGCCACGAACTTGTAAGTCATTTTCAGTCAGCTGTACGGGTACTTTTCATCACATAGTGTAGACTGTATACACCGCGCCTCAAATAACATTCAGACAGAACACACTCAACTCACACATCTGGTTCAGAGGTCTTATGAGAGACGTGGGAGAGACCTCAAAATTTAAATTATTTACGAACAAATGGCAATGATTTACGAAAGAATTAATTTTTTTTCAAACTCTGGCCAGAAAGTCATTCTAGAACATACCATCCAAATTCTTACTAAAATAATTCAAATGAATGCGATGCGAAGTATACATGTGTCTCAGGAAATTAGGAAGCATGTTGAGAAAAATAACACAGATAATTTATGCATATAGGAGCCACACTCTCGGGTTGGTAGGATTCCTGGTCTCTTGCCACTGCTCAAATGGTGATGTGTGGGGACATACCCATGAGTGCAGTAGCCGTATTCAGTAAATATGCGAAAAGCCATTTCTCAAACGAACATGTAACCACTGTTTTATTAGTAGTACCACAAACAACTTGGTATGTATATAACGTCTATTACCAATACCGAGAACCTATTGAGAGATATTTCCAACAAATTACCGGGATCTGTACAGCTCTATAGGGAAAACCATAGTTACAGCTATGGATGCAAGATCATTTATGTGGCACAGCAGAGAGCTAGACGATATAGGTAGAGGACTAGAAGACACGATAAGAGAATTAAGGTTACATATCGTAAATCAATCTAGTGTGACGACAACACACACAAACCGTGTTGGTGCAAAGTCAAATACAGATGTAACCTAAGTAGCAGACAAAATTACAGACTGGCAGGTATTGAACAATATAAGCGCCAGTGATCACAATATCATTGAATTCGCACTTGTACAAACAGCTATAGAGGCAGCTATACCTCAAGAAAGAGTCTTACAATACAATTATTGGGAAGGCAGACTGGGAGTTGATCCTCTGGGAGTTTACTCCCCCAAGGCTCGATTACAATGATCTTGACGTAGACATTGCTCTAGTGCAGGCAATTAACACTGCAATAGACGTTGCAGTGCCTACGAGAAGGAGAGTTGTGGGCGTACAACCGGCTCCATGGTCGCAAGAACTGATGAAGCTTCCCAGTTCCACTCGCAGAGCAAGAAGAAGATATCAGAGGACCAGTGATCTTCAAGAACGGCGACACCGGCTTAATACACTCCTGGAAATGGAAAAAAGAACACATTGACACCGGTGTGTCAGACCCACCATACTTGCTCCGGACACTGCGAGAGGGCTGTACAAGCAATGATCACACGCACGGCACAGCGGACACACCAGGAACCGCGGTGTTGGCCGTCGAATGGCGCTAGCTGCGCAGCATTTGTGCACCGCCGCCGTCAGTGTCAGCCAGTTTGCCATGGCATACGGAGCTCCATCGCAGTCTTTAACACTGGTAGCATGCCACGACAGCGTGGACGTGAACCGTATGTGCAGTTGACGGACTTCGAGCGAGGGCGTATAGTGGGCATGCGGGAGGCCGGGTGGACGTACCGCCGAATTGCTCAACACGTGGGGCGTGAGGTCTCCACAGTACATCGATGTTGTCGCCAGTGGTCGGCGGAAGGTGCACGTGCCCGTCGACCTGGGACCGGACCGCAGCGACGCACGGATGCACGCCAAGACCATAGGATCCTACGCAGTGCCGTAGGGGACCGCACCGCCACTTCCCAGCAAATTAGGGACACTGTTGCTCCTGGGGTATCGGCGAGGACCATTCGCAACCCTCTCCATGAAGCTGGGCTACGGTCCCGCACACCGTTAGGCCGTCTTCCGCTCACGCCCCAACATCGTGCTGCCCGCCTCCAGTGGTGTCGCGACAGGCGTGAATGGAGGGACGAATGGAGACATGTCGTCTTCAGCGATGACAGTCGCTTCTGCCTTGGTGCCAATGATGGTCGTATGCGTGTTTGGTGCCGTGCAGGTGAGCGCCACAATCAGGACTGCATACGACCGAGGCACACAGGGCCAACACCCGGCATCATGGTGTGGGGAGCGATCTCCTACACTGGCCGTACACCACTGGTGATCGTCGAGGGGACACTGAATAGGTCATGGTACATCCAAACCGTCATCGAACCCATCGTTCTACCATTCCTAGACCGGCAAGGGAACGTGCTGTTCCAACAGGACAATGCACGTCCGCATGTATCCCGTGCCACCCAACGTGCTCTAGAAGGTGTAAGTCAACTACCCTGGCCAGCAAGATCTCCGGATCTGTCCCCCATTGAGCATGTTTGGGACTGGATGAAGCGTCGTCTCACGTGGTCTGCACGTCCAGCACGAACGCTGGTCCAACTGAGGCGCCAGGTGGAAATGGCATGGCAAGCCGTTCCACAGGACTACATCCAGCATCTCTACGATCGTCTTCATGAGAGAATAGCAGCCTGCATTGCTGCGAAAGGTGGATATACACTGTACTAGTGCCGACATTGTGCATGCTCTGTTGCCTGTGTCTATGTGCCTGTGGTTCCGTCAGTGTGATCATGTGATGTATCTGACCCCAGGAATGTGTCAATAAAGTTTCCTCTTCCTGGGACAATGAATTCACGGTGTTCTTATTTCAATTTCCAGGAGTGTACATACATAAAAAAAGTTTTGAATAAACTCGGTTCCGAGAGTTTTGGACCCGTACAGAAAATTGGAATAGAGATCAACATAAACATCATTTCCGCCCTTTTTATTGCTCATGAAAACCACACATTGCATGTTGTACGACCATACAGCGAGACCTTCAGGGGGGTGGTCCACATTTCTGTACACACCAGTACATTTAATACCCAATAGCACGTCCTCTTGCATTGATCCATGCCTGTATTCGACGTGGCATACTATCCACAAGTTCATCAAGGTACTGTTGGTCCATATTGTCCCACTCCTCAACGGCGATTCGACGTAGATCCCTCAGAGTGGTTGGTGGGTCATGTCGTCCATAAACAGCACTTTTCAATCTATCCCAGGCGTGTTCGATGGAGTTCACGGCTGGAAAACATGCTGGCCACTCTAGTCGGGCGATGTCGTTATCCTGAAGGAAGTCGATCACATGATGTGAACGATGTGGGCGCCGATTGTCGACCATGAAAAGGAATGCCTCGCCAGTATGCTGCCAACATGGTTGCACTATCGGTCGGAGGATGGCATTTACGTATCGTACAGCCGTTACGGCACCTCTCATGACCACCAGCGGCGTACGTCGGCCCCACATAGTGCCACCCCAAAACAGCAGGGAACCTCCACCTTGCTGCACTCGCTGGACAGTGTGTCTAAGGCATTCAACCTGACCGGATAGCCTTCAAACACGTCTCCGACGATTGTCTGATTGAAGGCATATGCGAAACTCATCGGTGAAGAGAACGTGATACCAATCCTGAGCGGTCCATTCGGCATGTTGTTGGGCCCATCTGTATCGCGCTGCATGGTGTCGTCGTTGCCAAGATGGACCTCGCCATGGACGTCAGGAGTGAAGTTGCGCATCATGCAGCCTATTCCGCACAGTTTTAGTCGTAACACGACGTCTTGTGGCTGCACGAAAACCATTATTCAACATGATGGCGTTGCTGTCAGGGTTCCTCCGAGCCATAATCCGTAGGTAGCAGTCATCCACTGCAGTAGTAGCCCTTGGGCGGCCTGAGCGAGGCATGACAGTTTCTGTCTCTCTGTATGTCCTCCACGGCCGAACAACATCGCTTTGATTCACTCAGAGACGCCTGGACATTTCCCTTGTTGAGAGACCTTCCTGGCACAAAGTAACAATGCGGACGCGGTCGAACCGCGGTATTTTGTCGTCTAGGCATGATTGAACTACAGACAACATGAGCCGTGAACCTGCTTCCTGGTGGAATGACTGAAACTGATCGGCTGTCGGACCCCATCCGTCTAATACATCTACATCTACATGGATACTCTGAAAATCACATTTAAGTATCTGGCAGAGGTACAGTTCTCTATTATTCCAATCTCGAATAGCGCGCGGAAAGAATGAACACCTATATCTTTCCGTACGAGCTCTGATTTCCCTTATTTTATCTAGGTGATCGTTCCCCCCTATGCAGGTCGGTGTCAACAAAATATTTTCGCATTTGGAGGAGAAAGTTGGTGATTGGAATATGGTGAGAAGATTTCGTCGCATCGAAAAACGCCTTTCTTGTAATTATGTCCAGCCCAAATCCTCTATCATTTCTGTGACCCTCTCTCCCATATTTCGTGATAATACAAAACGTGCTGCCTTTCTATGGACTTTTTCGATGTACTCCGTCAGTCCTATCTGGTAAGGATCCCACACTGCGCAGCAGTATTCTAAAAGAGGACGGACAAGCGTAGTGTGGGCAGTTTCCTTAGTAGACCTGTTACATTTTCTAAGTGTCCTGCCAATAAAACGCAGTCTTTGGTTAGTCTTCCCCGCAACATTTTCTGTGTGTTCCTTCCAATTTAAGTTGTTCGTAGTTGTAATACCTAGGTATTTAGTTGAATTTACGGCTTTTAGATTAGACGCTGGCACGCATGGTTGTTTACATCTTTGGGCGGGTTTAGTGACATCTCTGAAAAGTCAAAGGTACTATGTCTATGATACAATATCCACAGTCAACGTCTATCTTCAGAAGTTCTGGGAACCTGGGTGATGCAAAACATTCTTTGATGTGTGTATATACAGAACCCTACCATAATGTTTCAGAGATAGACAAAAGCAATTCGAGAAGTGAGCTGGG